>NC_073244.2:41100000-41107500 GCF_029281585.2 Gorilla gorilla gorilla
TGCCACACCACACCACACTCTGTGCCTGCTGCTTCTCCTCTCGTGATTGATAGCTGCACCCCATTGGTCCCTTGCTATTCTGCATGAGTTCATGCAGACACCAAAGTTAATAAAGTTC
Organism: Gorilla gorilla gorilla; assembly: GCF_029281585.2. NCBI lineage: Eukaryota > Metazoa > Chordata > Mammalia > Primates > Hominidae > Gorilla > Gorilla gorilla. Next base: position 41,100,119 of record NC_073244.2, read on the forward strand.
AGTTTTAGGAGACCACCTTCAAATAAACCCAGGGCAGCCCCCCTCATCTCTTTGTGCAGTAGAACTTGCAGAGATTTTTTTTTTTAATGTCAAAGAATTTATGCAGAGCTGGGATTTGGAACTCTTTTTTTTTTTTTTTTAACTGCCCCAAAATGGCATTAATCAAAAACAATAACTCCTTTTAACTTTTCTAAGTGCTCTAAAGGAAAGTATGAAATAATCTGTGTGTGGGCCACAAATGTGGAGAATGCAAACATTTCACAATAAACATGTTGAAATGAAAGTCCCTGGCAAGATAGTCTGAAAGATAGTACATGCTGGGTTAATTAATGCATACTCATAAAAATAAACCTCACTTTTAAGATTTGACCAATAAAAATCATTAGCATATTTGGATCAGATGACTTTATGTATACATTGAACTTCTCCATGCAAATTGTCCTTGGAAAAGCCTGGAAACAGATTTCAGTTTAAAGTCAAAACTCCTCTTCTGTCTTCTCTTTGTGTTTCCAGTACAGTGATATGATGATTTATTCTGGTTTCATCTGTTATACCTGCAATTGATCTACTGGTGATGGGATTAAATTTATCATTTTAGATGTATAAATCATAGTTAGATAGCCAGAAAAATGTTTAGTTGCATAAAAATTCCCATTGTTTGCTTTCGACACACAGTGTTTGATTTTTGCCGTAGTCAAATTGCTGTAGTGCATTATTTTTACTCCAAGATGTTTATTTATTTATATATTTATTTATTTTGCTATCTTAAATGGAATCATTTTGGCCCATTCACAACTGCTATCTTTAAAAAGATATTTTCTTGAGATCATGTATTCAAACAAATGTGGACTTGGGGTTGTGGACTCTGCTATGTGCTGAGGTTCTGCTAAATTAGAAATCACATAATTTTCTAAGTCTAATTACAGTATGGAAGATTCCAGTTTTATGTTACGCTTTTTGTACAGGAAAAGACAAACTGCTACAAAGACCTCTTCAGTATGAAGCTAACAGTAAAACCAAACTCATTTTAAAAGAACTGAAATTGGAATTCATAAACTCAGTGGAAGTTAAGTTGTAACTACCCAGCCTGGGAAATTCTGAACCTAAGATAATGCTGCATTTTGAATCCTTATGAAAATAAAAACAACCCAACAACAATTATTGAGGAAAAAAACTCTAGCATGAGTTTAATTTTATCCAACTTTATTGGCAGCTTATTTTGAACTAATGTGCAATAAAGTTGCCAAGCATAACAATTGAAAGAAGTAAGAAAAAAACATTTTTGGTTGTTTTCTTACACTGGTTTGTTCTAATAAAGGCGGTAGAGAGGTCAACACCTGAATAGATAATTTGGGTGTCTGTCTCGATCATGCCTGGCTTAGTGCTTTAGGTCTTATCAGTGCTGTCATTAGCCACTTCCACTAAAGGCCAGGTGATGGTCTGGCTGCTGCAGGGTGTTCCAGGGTCTGCAGTCTCTGGGTCTCTTGTCTCCCCCACCGTCGGCCCGGTGGGGACAGCCTTGGACCCCTGGATAAGCCCTTCTATGGTAGCATCCTCCAAGCTTGTCTGGGAACAGGACAAGTACCCCTTCCTAAGAAAGAGGCTTTCACATGAATATTTCTGGAAAAAGGGCTTGCAAGTTTGAGGGTTCCAGCAGATTATAAACAGTGTCGGCTTCATACCCTCATTTTGTGCCAGAGACTCAACATTGCCTATTTTAGAGACTGTGTGTTTACGCCTCCAAAACAAACCTCTGCATGTGTGTATATTTGTCCAAAAGCCACACCTAGTGATTCCTGGGGTGGGGGAGCATCTCTTCATAATATGTATCACAAGTGCTACTTACTGATGTTAGCAAGCTTCTCAGCTCCCTGCTCCATCTCCAGTTGAGGGGCCTTCACCTGGGTGAGGCTCCGACTTCAGGGAAACCTAGAAAAATCCTGTGCCCAGGTGGAGATGAAGGGGAGGAAGAGGTGTTCCAGGGCTACTAACTGGTAGTCCCTGGAGAACCCTATGACCTCCATGCAGTGAAATTAAAAGCTGAAGATGTATATAGCATGTGCGTGATTTTCATCATACAGAAGTCCCATAGTTTCCACCCGATTTTTGAGGGCGTTCCTTTCTTGTCTGTAGCTGAGAAACAGATAAACTTTTGCAAGTGGACCTTTCGATGCGAAACACTAGGAGATGGTAACCTATGCCTGGATAAACTGGGTGCTGCTTCAGGACAAAGATACACATTTCTGCCCCTGAAGAAGTCTCACCCACAGAATGCTGGGTTGGATGGAGGGAAAACAGCAAGAGGTTGGCCAACTCCGAGTGCATCCTGAAAGCGTCCCTGTTTCAGTCCTTAAAAAAAAACTTATTTCAGTCCTTTTTAAGGTAATAGCTTGGTGTAACAGTCAAGATGGCCATGCGAAAGTCTCAGAGGGAGCAAGCCATGGCCTGGGGTGAGACCCAGGGAAGGTAGTTGAAGGGGCCCCTGTCAGAACCCCGCCATGGGGTGCTGGGTTTCAGGGGCACCCCTGTTTTGTCTCTGTGGTTTTCCACCCCTAGGGCCTGCCCCCAGTTGGCAGACAAGGACAGCCAGTGGCTCACACCTGTAATCCCAGCACTTTGGGAGGGTGAGGCAGGTGGATCACCTGAGGTCAGGAGTTCGCGACCAGCCTGGCCAACATGGTGAAACCCTGTCTCTACTAAAAATACACACACACACACACACACACACACACACACAAATATATACATATATTAACTGGGCGTGGTGGCGGCCTCCTATAATCCCAGCTACTCAGGAGGCTGAGACTGGAAAATCACTTGAACCCGGGAGGCGGAGGTTGTAATGAGCAGAGATCACACCATTGCATTCCAGCCTGGGCAACAAGAGTGAAACTCCATCTCAAAAAAAAAAAAAAAAAAAAAAAGACAAGGATGCTGTCACCCACATCTCGGACTCCATACTTGGGACATGATGCATCCGTCGCCTTCATTCCCTTCTCCGAGTCAGCACTGGATCTTGTGCCTTGGGAATTATCAGCTCTTGGGTCTCCCCTGTCCAACGCTGGGCCTGGCCTGCCACACCTTAAAAGCCCTCACTGAGCGAGTCCCTCGCTTGGGCTGGAGCAGAGCAGGCAGGCCATTTTTTTTTAAAGGCTGGGCCCATGGTGGCCTCGGGGATTCAGGTTCCCCATGGGCAGAAGGCTCTTTGGAGACCCCTGCATTCATCCCCTCATTTCACAGCTGGGAAAGTCAAGGCTAGGGAAGGAAGGGACTCCCAAGGTCAGACAGCGAGACAGTGACTTAGTGACCAGAACCAGGCTCCTAGTTCTTGGCCCTGTGATCTTGTCACTATGTGATACTGCTTGTCTAGTGAATGGCACATGAGTCAGCCTTCTGTGGGAGACACAGATTGGATGCTACTTTCTATAAGATTTCTGCCTCCTGCTGGCTTATCTTTCAATATAGCATCAACAACAGCAACAGCAACACAATAGCAGCTACTAACTCGGTACCAGGCATATTATTTTTCTAAATTAATTAATACTAATTGATGATCTCCTTTAGTTTAATTCGTTCTTGCAACAACCTTACGGGGTAGGTACTACCATCATCCCCATTTTGCAGATGAGGAAACTGGGGCCGGAGAGGTTGTCAGATGCCCCAGGTCCACAGTCAGTAGTGGGGGAGGACCACGCCCCAGGGGCTCTTCCAGCGTGGGTGCACTCAGCTCCTCCCTCTGTTCCTGTCCCCAGCCCTACGAGAAGACTCCAGGTTTGACAGAGCTGAGCATTTTCCTCTTTGAACCAGCTATGTCTCTGTTTTACGTACATAGATGGGCAAGAAATACTGGCTTTTATTTACGGCACTGGGATATAAAATTTCCACTGGACGCACATTGATTTAAGGAAATCTGTGGTCAGTTTCAAGAAGTGTCTTCACCAGTTTATGGTAAAGGTATAAGCAGATGTGGTAATAGCATGAAGGTTGCAGGCAACGTGGTTGGAATTTGGTCAGCACTGTCCCATGTCTACTTAAGGTAGAAGAAAAGAAAAAAATGTAGTGACTCCACTTTTAGAAATTTCAAGTGAGTCCTTATCTGCATTCTGGGAGAGAGAAGCCCCAGTGACATCTTATGACCAGGTCATTGAAGGCAGAGAGTCTCGGATGCTTAGTTTTCCTACATGCATCTAAGGGAGCCATGCTCGACCCACCAGCGGGAGCCACAGATCCATGAAGTCTGCAGTCTTCATCCAGTGTCATCCCGGGGACTAGGTCGGCCTACCTGAAAGGGGACTGGCCTCTGGCTTGGAATCAGTGGCAGAGCTGGAGGCAGAAGGAAGGAGGAGGTGGCAAATTGGGACCGGGAGGCATCAATCGGGAGGGCTGGAGAGTGTCTCATTCAAACTGCCATGTACAGCACTTGTGCTTTGTTGCCTAGTGTGGCCAGGTTGATGACTGTAGCTGGCATGCACCCCAGATGACTACCAGGCATTCAGGATAAGTCTTCCATGCCACTATGATGCTGCCACAGTGTTACAGATTCACTGCCATCGGAAAGGCTGTAGGACAGCGGTTCTCAAACTGGCTTCCAAGGGACCCCAAGGGTTTCCAAGGAGACACCTTGGGAGCCAGGAGAAGGGAAGGGCTCAGGGTTCTTCTCCGCAGCTATGGGCAAAGCAACTGTGCTATTATCAGCTCATATGGGAGAAGATTTCCTTGGGAAAAGGATTCTGCTACTAGGAAACGCTGACAAATCATATATTTAGACCAAATTTTATTCTTTTTCTAAAATTTTATTTATTTATAACTTTTGTTTTAAGTTCAGGGGTACATGTGCAGGTTTGTTACATAGGTAAACTTGTGTTCTGGAAGTTTGTTGTATAGATCAGTTGTCACCCAGGTATTTAGGTTACTACCCATTAGATGTTTTTCCTGATCCTCTCCCTCCTCCCACCCTCCACCCTCTGAGAGGCCCCAGTGTGTTTTGTTCCCCTCTCTGTGTCCATGTGTTCTCATCATTTAGTTCCCACTTATAAGTGAGTGAGAACATGCAGTATTTGGTTTTCTATTCCTGTGTTAGTTTGCTAAGGATAATGGCTTCCAGCTCCATCCTTATTCCTTCAAAGGACATGATCTTGTTCTTTTTTATGGCTGCATAGTATTCCATGGTGTGTATGTACCACATTTTCTTTATCCAGTGTACCACTGATGAGCATTTAGGTTGATTCCATGAGTTTGCTATTGTAAATAATGCTGCAATGAACATATGCATACATGTCTCTCTTTATAACAGAACAATTTATGTTCCTTTGGGTATATACCCAGTAATGGGATTGCTAGGTCAAATGGTATTTCTGTTTTTAGGTCTTTGAGGAATCAATACAGTCTTCCACAATGGTGGAAGTAGTTTACACTTCCACCAGCAGTGTGTAAGCATTCCTTTTTCTCCACAACCTAGCCAGCATCTGTTATTTTTTTGACGTTTTAATAGCCATTCTGATTGGTGTGAGATGGCATTTCACTGTGGTTTTGATTTGCATTTCTCTAATGATCAGCGATGTTGAAGGGCTTTTTTTTTTTTTTTCATATGATTGTTGGCCGCATGTATGCCTTCTTTTGAAAAGTTAGACCAAATTCTTGATTCTGCAGATGGGAAACTAAATTCCTCAGAAGATCAAAGAATTACAAAGATCAACTCTGTACAGTCATTTAAAATAGAGAATGTCTTTATTCAAGCATATCGGTGGAGCTTTGGTAGAAGAAATAAAACATACTCTGAAAGGTGACACGAGGGTTCCTCTGGTCTAGCCGCCTGCTTTTCGGGCAGCCTGGCAGCTAGAACATTTGATAGAGGTGGATGTCTGCCTGAGACCAAGCTTTCCACCACAGGGGGCCCAGAGCCTGCAAGACAGAACTGCTCATCGTATCCGCCCATGATGGCTGGAAGTTGAGTATTTATGGGGTGCCAGGGCCATGAGCCAAGCTCTTTCATTTATGATCTCCATTCAGATGAAGAAATGGAGGCTCGGGGTCAGGATGTGACTTATCACCAGGAGCCTACTGGGCTCTGGTCCAGGGTCTGTGCTTTCAGCCAGTGCAGCCCCTGCTCCCGGGAAGAATGTCTTGGTGTCTAGTAGGATTGCACTGAGGTATACAGGGCCAGGGGTCTCATTGTCAGAAACACCCAGAACGAATCCTCCCCTCTTGAAGATTCAGACAGAAGAAATAGGAATATTCCTATCTCCCCTTTCCTGACACTGCAAGGGCTTTTGCAAAATGCTCCTAGCTGCCCCACAGGGTTTCTAGAAGTCTGTGTGCTTTGAAACATTGGAAGGGAGACAAAGATGGGTGACCAAACCCCTAAACAGCAAACGGGCAGGGACCCTACTTACGATGTCTTCTCCTATGTCCTACTTCAACCCGCCACGTGGGCATGCTGGAGACGCCCATGTGTGTACTTGTTGATGACAAGATTCCAATGATGTTCTTTAATCCATTAATGAAGTATTTTTGATTTACATGTGTTTATGCATTTACCCATTAATTCATGCATTTATTACTTTTTAAATTCCTTCAATCATCTTTCTATTTCTCCATCCATCCATTTATACATGCCCTTATGCATTCATTCACCTCTTCATACATTTGTTCATGTATGCATTTGTTAGTTCCTTCCTTCATTCAACAAATAAAACACGAAGAAATGAATTAAAGCTTCTGGAGGAATCTGTAATGGTTTAACTGCACCCAGGGTAGATTCTGGGCATCTTTCATATGATTGGATGCAGAGGCTCACTAAGTTGAATAAACAGTGCCAGGGTACCTAAGAGGCATTTTTTTTGTGGCCTGGGAGAGGTGCAGGCTAAACTCATCCACGATGACTGTAGAATTCAAATGTCCCTTACGTGCGGAGGTCCTTGAGCCTCCCTCTCTACTTTTTCTCCATGGACTGATAATTTGTGGGCACCCCCGTGGGTCCCCTCCACAAGTCTTCCTGTGACCCTGGGACATCCTTGGGTTGCTCCTGAGTCCTGAGGACTGGCAGAATCCTCCATGGGGATGCAATGGATGGTTGAGTCCAAGATCCAGGGCTGGGACGTGAAAGGGCAAGGAGAGGTTGTCTGTCTTGAGTCTCATGAGGGATGCACACAGAGCAGGGCAGGAGCTGCAGTGGAGGGCATGGAGGCAATACAAAAGTACCAAGTGCCATGCAGACCAAGGTTTCCTTCTCTTCTTTCACCAAAGAGTTTCCATCCATTTTCTTTTTTTTTTTTTAATTTTCACGTGATCCCTGAGAGGCCAGCAGGATGAATGCCAGTGCGCCTGTTTCACAGGTTGAGAACCCGTATTTGAAAGCACAAATGATTGTGTATGAATCAAAC
>NC_073244.2:41112500-41270000 GCF_029281585.2 Gorilla gorilla gorilla
TCCGGGGGCAATGAGGAGTACATCAGTTTGTTCTGGAACATTCCACTCTGCTTGCCTCCCGAGATGGAGAAGGTGCTGAAAGGTGCCATTTCCCCTGATCCCAATCGGGATGGGTAGGGAAGAGAAGGATGAACTACCTGCCCAGGTGCCTGACAGGGTGGAGACTGAGGGGGAGGAGGAGAAGGGACATGTGCGTCCTCTGGGAATGAGACACAGATATCCTTTGGATGGGCTTCTTGGACTCTGTAGAATAGACAGTAGCTCCAGCCTCATCAGATTCTCTGACACAGAGGGATGCGTTTTATTTTATTGATTTATTTATTTTCATAGAGATGGGGTCTTGCTCTGTCACCCAGGCTGGAGGGCAGCGGTGCAGTCATGGCTCACTGCAGCCTTGACCTCCTGGGCTCAAGCAATCCTCCCGCCTTGGCGTCCCAACGTATTGGAATTACAGGCGTGATCCACTACACCTGATCATGGCATGCATTTTAAAAAATTAACTGCCCTGGCATGCTGTGGGCCTCCTAGAAGATGAAGAACAATTACGTGTTCTGTGGGATTGGCCACATAAAGGTAGGGAGATTTTCCCAGACTGGAAATATACATCCTGGAATAATTTCTGGGTCACATGAACTGGAAGGAGGATTGAGACTTTGTATCCAAAAACAAATTTTATCCCCTGGAGACCAAGAAAGGGGGCAGGTATTAGAAACAGGCAGAGAACATGTGAGCACCATCCTCCCTGCCTCTCGCTGACTTTCAGGCTCTAGACCACAGGCTTCTTGGGCCCTGAAGTTGAATCCTGCCCCAAGTAGTCTGGACCTTGGGTTGGAAGTAAGAATGGGTTGGAAGTAGGCTAATTCAGCCCCAGAGCCTTTTCTGGACTTTCAGAGTTTCCTGCTGGGACTCTTGGTGCTTCTCTTCATCAATGCCCTCCTGATTCTTTGCACTGGACACTTGTCCTTTTGGAGTCTTATGTATTAGGCCCTGTTTGTGATGCTGTAAAGAAATACCCAAGGCTGGGTGATTTATAAAGAAAGCAGGTGTATTTGGCTCATGGTTCTTCCGGCTGTACAAGCATGGTGCCAGCATCTGCTCAGCTTCTGCAACTGCATGATGGTGATGCATCATGGAGCTTTTACTCATGGTGGAAGGTGAAGGAGAAGCAGGAGCATCACAGGGTGAGAGAGGTGGCGAGGGAAGGGGTGGGGGAGGTCCCAGACTCTTTTAAACAACCAGATCTTGTGTGAACCAACTGAGTGAGAACTCACTCATCACCAATGGGATGGTGCTAAACCACTCATGAGGCAGGGTCTCGTTGTTTTATTTTATTTTACTTTTTCATTTGGAGACAGGGTCTCACTGTGTCACTCAGTTGGAGTGCAGTGGCGTGATTTTGGCTCACTGCAACCTCCACCTCCTGGGCTCATGCGATCCCCGTGCCTTAGCCTCCCAAGTAGCTAGGACTACAAGTGCCTCCCACCATGCCTGGCTAATTTTTGTATTTTTTTGTATAGATGTGGTTTTGCCATTTTTCCCAGGCTGGTCTTGAACTCCTGGGCTTAAACCAGGGGTCCCCAGCCTCTGGGCCATGGGCTGGTACTGTCTGTGGCCTGCTGGTAATTGGGCTGTCAAGCAGGAGCTGAGCTGCAGGGGAGTGAGTGTTACTGCCTGAGCTCCACCTCCTGTCAGTGGCTGCATTAGATTTTCATAGGATCCCAGGCCCTATTGTGAACTGCGAATGTGAGGGATCTAGGTTGCGTGCTCCTTATGAGAATCTAATGCCTGATGATCTAAAGTGGCACAGTTTCACCCGAAACTCTCACCGCCTCCCAATCCATGGAAAAGTTGTCTTCCACAAAACTGGTCCCTGATGCCAAAAAGCCTGTGGACAGCTGGCTTAAGCATCTACCTGCCTCTGCCTCCCAAAGTGCTGAGATTACACATGTAAGCCACTGTGCCTGGCCCAGAGTGCCACTCTTAAGCACTGATTACATAAACATTGAGGCAACCGTTGGTAACTGAATGAATCACACACATCAGACAATGATTTCATGTCCCACCACAATGTAGATTTCCAGAGAGCTCTTTGCAAAGATTGGAGGCAGAATTTCAGGGCATGGATGTCCAGCCTTCCATAGCTTTATCCTTTAGAAAGACCTCATGTTCGGGTTGGGAGGCCCAGTGACTTCCAGAAGGAAAGGCACTCAGAGCCTATAGAACCCTCCTTTTATGTAACAGACAAACTGTGTCCCAGGCACTTGCAGGACTCTGGGGACCCTGGGCAGTCTGCACTTCAGGTGCTGATCCTGTGGTGGGCTGGGCTGTCCCGGGTCAGCCCCTCCGTCCTGGTACAGATGAGTGAGTCAACATCCTTCCCGCAGCAGTAATTACCTTAGTTAAATGCTGCAGGAACGGTACTTTGGGAGCACAGAGGAGGGAGTGAATAATTGTAATTTCTATGTGATAATGATGATAAGCCATGCATATGTCTATGGGGCTTTGCATCATATTCGATCTTCACCATGAGATCTCTGGGCTTTTGGAAGAAAAGATCCCAGCAAACTCCTTTGTAGCTGCTGAATGAGATCGGTGTGTAAGGTCCCATGGTGGACACTTTCCCAGGGAGAAAACCAAAATCAGAGATAATTTTAACTCTAGAGAGAAGATAGAGTGGAGCTCATTCTGGCATGTGCATTTCTTGATATCATCTCAATTAATCCTCCCAAATCCCCTAGCGGGTAGTAGATAGTATGATTCATTCCATTTTCCAGATGTGGGATCTGAGGCCAGAGAAGTGGCCTGCCCCAAACCTGGGAGGGCCAGGTCTGAGCATAGCTCTTCCTGACCTCAGAGCCTGATCCCTTCTTCCTGCCTCAAACCTGGTGGTTCAAGCATGGTTCTTCCCAATTTTAGAGCCTGAACTCTTAGCTCTTGCACTGGGTACAATGTTGGACAAGACAGACAAGGGCCCTGTCCTCAGAGGACTGATATTATGGGGGTTGAGGGTGGGGAGCAGTAAACAAGGAAACCAGTGGATATGATGACATCACAGAGCAATAAATGCATAAGAAAATGAAGCAGGAGAATGGGTGGGGAAGGACAGGGGTAGTATCTGTACTTGAGAGAGGGTAGGTGGTCAGGGGAGGCCCCCCTAAGGAAGGGATGCTGGCAGCTAGAGGTCTGGAGGACATGGAGGGGCCAGAGCAGGGTGAAGTTCTGGGAAGAGCATTGGAGCAGAAAGAACAGCATGTGCAAAGGCCTCATGGCGGGGAAGAGCGTGGCATGTCTAAGGGACAGCGTGTAGGCCAGTGTGGCCAGACAGTGATCCCTGGGGAGAGGATGGGTGGGGTGGATGGTCTTTATCAGGCGTGGCTTTGTAGGCCATGCTGATGAGTGTGAACTTTCATGTTTAACCAGAGGGAGTGTCTTGAGAAACCCTTTTCGGGTGTGGAGATGCTCCTAGGTGCCAGGAATGAGTGGCTTGGATTGGCTCTTGGTGGCCTTCGTTTTCCTCTGGAGGGATGAGCTGGTGATTTGTCCAAAGCTGGGAATTAGGGATTTCAGGCTCTTTGGTGCAAGAAAGATGGACAGCAGCACTGGGGACTCTGCTCTTGAAGCAGCACGGCCCATGGTAGCTCCTCAGGCCCTGGCATGAGCTTTCTGTGCAGCCCCGGGAGGCCTGAGCCTCCCAGCTGTGGGCGCTTGGGGAGAGTGACAGGCAGAGGGCTTCTGGAAGGTATCACAGGCCGTTTAACTTCTCTCACCTCAGGTCCCACATCAGCCCACAGAGTCCAGCTGGGCTGCCCTGCCCAACTATTGCTCACCTCTTCCTTGTACAGACTCTGCTTCTTCCTTTGATCAGGGAGCCTTGATCTGGCTAAGTCTGTGCCCAGAGGAGAAGAGTGACCCTCAGGGAGTTGCAGACATCTCCTGTTCACTGCAGGGAAACTGGGTCATTATGGGTCATCATGGGTCATCATGCACGCAGGGTGACTTTAAGGGTAAAGAGTCTTGGTGCTTATAGTTTAGGCCTCTTTCCCTTGGGCAGTGCAGGTATTATTGCTTAGTGGTACTGTCCTCCTGAATTCTAGATCATTCCTAGGCTCATGGAACCCTTGGGTTAGCAGAAACCTTTATGATCAAAGCCACCTTCCTTTTATGGGTGAGAAGACTGGGGCTCAGAGAGGGCAAGGGACTGGCCCGGGATCATACAGCAAATCATTAGCAGAGCCAGAACCAGAACCCACGCATTTACGTTTATGTCCAGCTCAGTTCTCACCTGAACACAGTAGGCCCTCCTCACCTGCCCCGGGATGCCCAGGCAGATCCAGACAGTTTGGGGGCCACTTGTGGTAAACTGAGGCTCCAGCTTGTGTCTGGGTGGTGGGGTTTGTGTCTTCTCCATCTCAGTAGCTCTCACAGCCCCTAGGGCCGTTCCTGGCCCACTGAGTGGTTAGCAATCACTGTTGTGTTGATTGACTAGCCCCCTTGCTTCTGAAACTTGTAATCATTAGAACTTGTTGCATTGTGGTTTAAGCAAACCAAATATATGACAGATCCACATTTCTTTCTGAATTTTCTGATATGCAGGAATGGCAAGACCCAAGGTCTGTCCAAGTCTAACTTGCGCCAATACTCAGGATGCAATCAGGCCAGGACGCTGGCCCTGAGTTTCTGGTATCTGGACAGGTGATTTCGGATGCCCTTCAGGGATTCCAGCAGGCCCATTTTAGGGTCAGACCATGAAAGTTTTGGACAAAGACAATCAAGGCTGAAGCAGCTCAGGCTGGGGCACGTTTTGGACTCTGCTCCTGAATGTGTTCTTATGGCCCACCCTGTCACTGTGTGACCTGGGCAGGTCTCTTCCCTCTTGGGGAGCTGTCATAGCCCCAAATTCAGAGTGCAATTGGTAAATGCATGGAGCTGAGTGTGCACACAGCAGCCTGGGGAAAGCCGGCCCATCAAAAGGGACCGCCACTACCACCTAGCTTCCATCCATTGCAGCCGCCTAGGAGTGTGGGCCTAGTTTGTCCAGGTTTTTGGAGTTTTAAAAGTCAGAAAAAAAGGAATCCAGTTCTTTTTAAAATTTTGTCTCTGTTGTTGGTAACAAATTCAAGTTTTCAAAACACTTTGTGTAAACACAAGTGTGTGTGTGGACTGGCTGGAGCTGGGGCCTGTATTTGGTGATTCCTGAGCACAGGGGCAGACACAGTGTGCATGGTGTGGGGAGGGCTCTCTGCAAGGAGTGGCCAGTGCGGCCCTGAGCTGCCCCTGGGACAGCCTGGTCTGGAGTGTATGAGGTGCAAATGGCTTGGAGCATTGCAGGTCCCTGGCCCCACGCTTCTCCTGGCCCTGAGTTCTCCTGCTGCTGAATATGGCTGCACCACGGGGAGGCCAGCGACCGTTCCTGACTGCATGGGGTAAGGCCATTGCTCAGATGTGGGCAGCAATGCAGAAGTCCCTATCTTCTGGGGGAGGCAGTCAGGATGCCCCTCTGCAGGCATCTGGTTCCACCTTCCTTCCTGTCTCCCCGGCACCTGAGTTACAGGGTGCCCACCCATCCTATCAATGTCGGCAGTGGGGATGAGGGAGGGGATGGCCAAGTTCCATCCTTGTGGGCAGGTGGACGACCCCTCCCCACACCACTTGGGTAAGGGCTGCTTGGGAAAACACTTCCGCCTCCTCTGAGTCTGATTCTGCCCTCATGTGTAGCTGATCCACTGACTTTTCTCCCCTTCATTTGGTGGAGGTCCTGATCCTCCACCATGCTGACTGAAGCTTTCTCTGGGCTGCAACTGGACAGGGGCAGTTGACCCAGGGCCTACATTGACCCTGGGACAGGCGGAAGGACAAGATGCTTTCTGTGGTATGAGGCCACCTGCTGAGTGAGAGAAAGTGTCAGGGCTGCCCTGCCCACCTATTGCTCACCTCTTCCTGGTCCAGACTCTTCTCCTTCCTCAAAGGGAGCCAAAGACCTCAGCTTCCCCCATATGAAGAGTCTGCGGGTCAGAGAGGCAAGCAGGTGGCCCAGCATCTTCAGAGCTGGTGGAGGAGATCGGGGCAGGCCCCCAGATAGCTGCTGAGCATTTTCTTCTACCGAAAATACCACGCAGCGAGCTTGGGCGTAGTGAAAGTGCTTGGGAAGGGGTCGGCTCGGCTCCGGGCCTCACCTCCTGTTGGCCCCTGCCCGGCTCCCTTGATTTCTGTACTCTCCCTTCATCCTGTTCACATGCAACATGGAGTTTCTGTGTGTGTAATATTATTTGTTTTTATTTCTGTAATCCCTTTATTGTTTGCACAACTGCTGTCAGACTGTTGCCTGAAAGTATCACAGGATAATTGCAGAACGCCTGCATAAGTAATTTCTTATGAAATCGGGCCTTGTCTGCATATAAAATTGTTTTTTGTTGCTGCATGCATGGACTTTATTATATCGAGGCTGTTTACAGGGCTTGCACCTTTCCCACAGGCCACAGAGATGGGAGTGTCTGATGCCGGGAAATAATGAAACACGATCAGTATTCTTTTTTGGTCAGATGACATTTCTGGAAGGTGATAGTCGGTCTGACGCGGTCAGAAAGAGCCTGGCCTTGGAAGGAGGGAAGGCGTTTGCTGAAATGGGGACTCGGGGTCCGACTTCCCAGGCTTCTGCTGGGGAAGGCCACTGGCTAAGCCCGCCTTGCACGGGGCATTTCTTCTGACCACATTTCTGCGATATTAATGGTGTGTGATAGTGAAAGAAATGTATTTTATTCTCGAGTCTAACCCTGCTGTTATCAAAGTAACTTCCAGCTTATTAGCGACAAAGGACTTTTCTCCTCTCTGCTGCCCTGTTCGCCAGGGCTTCCTGAATTAAACTGCTGTTTCCTGTCCTTTATATGCATGACCACATCTGGGTAGCCTGCTCACAGCCCTGCTGCTTAATAACAATCACCTTCCCTTTCAGTCTCTGTTGATTGTTTCTAATTCACTCTGACAGATAGTGCCTGACAACTTGCCGGCTTTTCCCTCCCTCCGTGACCTGAAGTTACTCACAGCACTTATATAGTCTGTCATTTTTAATATTTGATTTCATTTTAAGTTATGTGTTTTACTGAGAAGATGAAACCAAAAAAAAAGGGGACTTGTAATGGAACATAAATTTAACCCTTCTTGCCATTCGGCACCCGACGGGAGAACTCTCCCTGTGTGCCTGGGCGACAGCTTCTCCTTTTCTGGAATCCTTGATGCTGCTGCTGCTGCTGCTGGATTTTCTTCTCTTTCCTTCCTTCTTTTTTTCTCTTCTTTTTCTTTTTTCTTTTCTTTTCTTTTTTTTAAGCCTTCTTTTTTTCATTTCTGGAAACAAAAGCTTTATGTCATATTTTTTTCCCTTTAATGGGGCTTGATTACTTTATGGAGCTAATTATGGTGCTTTTTGCTTTGTAATGAGGGTCCAATTGTTAGAGATTTGGGGGGCTTTGCTATGAAGGGAGGGCATCCGGGGAGAGGCCTGGCGAAGTGGAAATGACTGGCTTCCATGAAGGCGTCAAACACGCGCCATGGACCCTTCTTTTTGGAGGTCTTTCTCTTTGTGCCAGCTGTTGGTGCAGAGAAATGCCACTTCTCTCTGGGCTTGGGATGTGCCACTCAGAGTAGGACCTTCCAAAGAGTGGGGACCAGGTGGGTGGTGGGGTTGAGCCTGGACATAAATTTCTTCTGCCACGTTCACTCTGAATCTGCCCCTGCGGGCGGCCTGGCAAGGCAGGCGTCCTCCGGGGTGGGGTGGGTGGGGCGGGCATCCCACATCACTTCAGGGTCCACTCCGCTGTGACTTTGCCTTTTGTTTGACATAAGACAAAGGCTCCTGTGTCCCTCTTGGCCCTTCAGAGGTCGAGAGCTGTGAGGCCGTGCATTAGGTCAGCTTTGCAAATAGACACCACCAACTAAAAAAAGAGGCACATTAACCCATGATGCCTCACTGCTGCCGCTGGTCCTACTGCGGGTGTCTGTCTGTTTCGCACAGTGGGGCACAGGCAGTTGAGAAAGTGCAGGAAGAGAGATCTGGGTTGGATCTCAGTTTGAAACATTTCAACTTCACCATCGTCCATGGCCCAGCCTCCCTGGAACCAAAGCTCCTCTGAGTCTGGGAGCTGCCACTCTCAAGGCCCTGTCCAAGGATTTTCAGATACTTGCAGTGACAATTGTGCCAGGGGCAGAGGTGTGCCAGTCCTCCAGGCAGAGGCGGGTGGCTTTCCTAGTGAGCTCCGGAAGATGAGAGCCGCATCTCAACACTTTGTTGTAAAGGTAGTCAGCTGGGAACAGCGTGATGCAGTCCGGTCCTCTAGGAGGCCACTTTGCAGAAAGTACTAGGCTTGGACTCCAAAGAAGCAAAGGGCCTCCAGGTAGGGCTGGCTTCACTGTCCATGGTGCAGACATTCCGGCCACTTCCCTGCTGTTCTACGACTCTTGGCTCCAGGCCTGTGGAAGGAAGTCCTGCAGGGGCCAGCTACTCCTGTCTTGACCCAGCTACTCCCACCATGGCTCATTTGCCTGGAGAGTTTCCTTTGCCAAGCCTACTCCTTCAAGAACCTTGGTCCTTGCAGGACTTCCTTCCACAGGCCTGGAATGTTTGAGGTTTAGCCTCCAGCAAGGCCAAATCAAGATTTTTTCTTTCTCCTCCCCACAAAGGACTGTTGGGCTTACCACTGGTTCTTGGTTCTTGTTTATGAGTGTGAGAGGCCAGGGGCAGTGGCTCACACCTATAATCCCAGCACTTTGGGAGGCCGATGTGGGCAGATCACAAAGTTGGGAGTTTGAGACCAGCCTGGCCAATATGGTAAAACCCCGTCTCTACTAAAAATACAAAAATTAGCCAGGCGTGATGGTGCGTGCCTGTAGTCTCAGCTACTTGGGAGGCTGAGGCCAGAGAATCGCTTGAACCCGGGAGGCAGAGGTTGCAGTGAGCCAAGATTGTGCCACTGCACTCCAGCCTGGGCAACACAGCGAGACTCCATCTCAAAAAAAAAAAAAGTGTGAGAGTAATTGGGGTTTGAAATTAAGGAGAAACTTTGATGTGGCTCTTGTGCAGCAGGTCTTTATCTATGACGTGGTGGGCTGGGACAAGCTCCCTAGAACTCTAGGCTGACAAGAGGAGGGGGACACAGTATTTCCCGACCTATTCCCCACCTGCCCAGAGCGCTGCAATCCAGATCTTCTGTGCACCCAGCATCGGCAGCATGTATGTTCAGTTAGCATTGAAGTCTGGATGACCCTCGGTGGCACTGCTGTTGTGACCCCTTGAGTTTTCTTAGGAGGCAGCCTATCACCAGGGCTGTGGATTCCCGGGGCCCTGAGAATTCACTGACAACTGAGCCTAAAAGGACGTTGCCTGTAGGGAAGTAAGGTGCGCACTTTTTCAGTACACTCTGAGCTGGCAGAAGCATACACAGAGCCTGGCTACTCTACCCGGAACCACCATCCTAGGCAATGATGGGCTACAGCTACAGACGGGAAGAACCTACACATCACAAACCACATCGCAAAGTAGAACACAACCAGTGCCACCTCCGAGATTCAATGGAGAGCCATGAATTCTCAGGCGAGATGGAGAGATCAGTGAATAAAAGCAATAAGAATAAATTGTTGACTGATAATAAAGGAGCTAATAATTGTTGTGCACTTCCTCTGTGCTCAGCACTGTGCAATCATTTAAAGAGAGGAAAAACTGGGCTAGTTTTGAGGCCAGGAAGAGCTTCATGGAAGGGCTGGCCTTGGAGCTGGACCTTGAGGGACCAGGAAAATATTCACCAATCGAGATGGGAGAAGACAAGAGAGAAGCTTCTTGCAGAAGGCAGGAGTTTCTCAGATGCATTTGCAGATTTGGGAGGGGGAATTGAAGTGGTCATTCCTGGCAGAGGCAAGAGAGGGGGAATCTGGAAAAACTGAGGGCAGATAGGTATGTTGGAGAATGTTAAGCATCTCTGTTTCATTGGAACTTAGGATACAGGTGTGAGATGTACAGGATATAGCATAAGAGCAGGCAAGGGTGGAGGTGTAGGCTGGAGCCCCACGGTGAACAAAGCTGTGTGCCCAATTAAGGTATTTGTGACTCACTGGGATATAGCCAAGAATGGAGCCGCTAGAAAACCATTTGCTGAACTGACACAGGGAAAGTGGGAATGGGAGAAAGAGAATCACCCCAGCCAGGCACAGAGGCTCGTGTCTATAATCCCAGCATTTTGGGAGGCTGAGGTGGGCAGATCACTTGAGCCTAGGAGTTCAAGACCAGCTTAGACAACATAGGGAGACCCCATCTCTACAAAAAGATACAAAAATTAGCTGGGCATGGTGGCGTGCACCTGCAATCCTAGCTACTCGGGAGGCTGAGGTGGGAGGATGGCTTGAGCCCAGGGGTCAGTGAGCCAAGATCCCACCATTGCATGCCAACTTGGATGACAGAGAAAGATCCTGTCTTAAAAAATAAAAATAAAAGAGAATCACTTCACCAGCCTCTTGCAGAACTTGCTGTTGCCTTTCTCTCGATTGAGGCTTATAGTGACTGCAGGAAGAAAGATGGAAATTGGGACAGGCTAAGTTTGGGGTGTCCAGAAAGTGTCCAGCCTGCACAGGGTACATTGCAGGCAGTCCCAGCACGCTCTCAGGCCAGGGCATGAACTGTACACAAGCAACTTGGCCTTAAGATAACAGCAAAAAGTGACGACTCTTTAGAAAAGAAAAACACCCTTTATATTCATCAGGGTCATATGTGTTTTTCTTTTCATATGTATACAAAAGAGGTACTTTGGGTGATACAAGGGGTATATGCCAATGTCAAGAGCAGGCAAGAACAATGGAACAATTAGCAGATTCATCAGTTCTCCTGCTTATACTTCAGTTCCAAGAGTAAAATGTTAGTTTGTTCAACTCTGCGCTTTACGCCTTGATCACAGTGTGAAAAGTGTTGACTAAGCTTAGCTTCCTGGTCAGAGGGTCAAGACTCGTGGCTTTTAAACATGCTTATATGAAATCCAAACATTCATGGTCACTAGCGATCTGAAATCAAGGCACAACTTATGAAACGAACACGTAATTATCTTGTTTACTCAGGGTATAAATAGAGTTCATGCATTTTAAAATTTTTCTTCCTGAAAAGGACTTTCGCCAGCATTTGGTCTTTAGATAGGCATGTGCTCTCTCCCTCTCTCTGTCTCTCTGATGCTCTTGTTCTTTCTCTTCTTCATCTTTTTCCTCCTGTCCCTGTTCCTCCCCAAACTTTCCTTCTCCCCTCCCCTCTCTGTTGTCTTTCTCTCTTCCCTCTCTCTTCCTCCCCCTCTCTCTCCTTTAGAAGGGAAGGGACTTGCTAGTGCTTGTTGCCCCTGCAAGAGGCAGGAACAGCCATTGCAGTTCTTTCTAGGAGTATTTCCTGCTTCCCACACAGCTTTGGTGGGGGAAAGATGCTGCCCAGGGAATCCCTGGTGTGCTTGAACATACCAATGCCACTTCTACGAATGCAGGCAAGGGCCACGAAGCCCACGTCTGCTTCGGACAACCCAGCTGACCACCAGGTCCCATGTAGCAAGGACTCCCATGGAGGTAACCTTCCCAGGCACTCCCTGCGAGGCTCTGCTTCTGCGGGGAATGCGAGGACTGACTCCTTAGCTCTAAGCTGGCCACTTCCAGCATTCCCACACCTAATTTTGGAGTTTTTCCAGAGTGAGAACCACCTGCTTGTGGACTTTAATAGTTTTTAAATAGGCACACTTTTTCCCATAACATATTATATTTAGCTTTGTCCTGGATAATAATAGCTATAAAATCTCTGGTTGAATTTGCCAGTTATATATTTTTCATATGAAACATCAAAATAGTTATATAAGCCTTCATTTTTTAAAAAAATAGGAGTTTCTCTATGTATCGTCTGAAATCTTGCTATGTGTCTGGTGATCTCTGTGCAACTTTGGGGCACTGTTTGGGATTTTCATATCTAGCTGGGTTCTTGGAATCTAGTGCAAGGAAGTCACCCCCCCGAACCCCTGAGGAAGCCCCATGCGAACTCCTCCAGCCCACAGTAAGTTCTCCTCTGTCTTCATGGTCCTTCCCTTTGAATCCCTAATTGCCATTTAATCATGTGCCGCTCTGGTCATATCTGACAACACTGTGAGCAGCTGCTGGTCAATGCTTTTTGGCTCTGTCACTTTCCCTTCTAAATTGCAAGACTCTTGAGAGTGGGCACCATGTTCTTCCATGTCAGGCAAAGTGCCTGATCAATTGAGCTAGCTGTCAGTCTGTCTATCTATCTATTATCTACCTATCATATCTATCTATCTCTCTATCTCTCTATCTCTCTATCTATCTATATCTATCTCCTTCCTTCCTTCTTTCCTTCCTTCCTTTATTCATTCCTTCCTTTCTCCTTCTCTCCTTCCCTTCCTTTTCTCTCTAGATCTATCATCTTATCTGTCAATCTATCTATGTATTTAGCATCTCTCTATATACAGATAGATCTATTTACCTTTCTTCCTCTCTAGATCTATTTATCATTTGTCTATTTATCTATCTATCTATCTATCTATCTATCTATCTATCTATCTATCTATCTATCATCTATCCATCTATCCCCTATTTTCCCTTTCCACTCCCTCTCTTCTCTTTCATCCTACTTGATGAGTCAGGTACTGTTTTTGGCCCTGAGAATGCAGCAGAGAACAAAACAGCCACAGTCCCTGCCCTCTTGTAGCTGACATTCCAGTTGGAGGAGTCAGGCAATAAATACATAAATACTAATATATAGGAAGAAGCTAGAACACCATTTGTTAGGGCAAATGCCACACCAAGTGTTCAAACAGGGAGATCTGAAGCTGAGGGACTGAGGGCTGACTGAGACTGTGTGATAAGGGAAGGCCCTCTGGGGAGGAGACACTGAGTCCCATGAGGATGGCAGCACCTGGACAGAGGACACAGCAGGTGTAAAGGCCCCAGGGCAGTGACAGCCTGGATGAGTTTGAGGAGCAGAAGGAAAATGCAATAAAAGGATGACACTTATTTGGTTTCAACTTCGACAAGGGTCAGTTTTTCCATTTCTCACTTGCTAGGGGCAGTGGCCCCTTTTCCATGGAAGAAAGTCTGACCTCTCACCTCTGAAAGACCCTCCGCCACATCCCTTCTGCTGGGGTGTTTGGGACGTTCCGTGCTGTTCCCTTGCAGGGTTGGAGGGCGGGAGGGGAGCGTGCCGTGGTGAGGCCACCGCTGACATGCTAATATTTCATTTTAGTCTTGAGTGCCAGGTTACTTCCTGAATGAAGTGTCTCAGACAAGGCTCTAACTTACATGAAATAAAAGAGTTTAATGCTAATTACACATCATCTGACTACCAAAGCCATATTTATCGATGGTCTAAAAACACCATTGAGGTGGATGGACTGGGTATCTGTCTTGGCTAGAAATGCACCTGGAGTCCCTTTAGACTCCTTTGCAATTCACACCTGCACGCCCCATGCATGGCAAAGCCCAGGGCGTGTGGATGTGGAGTGCGGGGAGCTGGAGCGATCCCTTTGGCTTTCTCTACCAGCTGGATAGATCAGAGCCTTCAATGCCCATTTGATTCAGGAAGTCTGGGGTAGAGCCCGAGCTGCTCACCTTTAGCCCCCGGGAAGTGCTGGTGATGCTGGTCCCGTGACAGCAGCACAGTGAGACATGAGAGTCTGGAGTAGCTGAGGGGCGAGCGCTCTCTGATCTTGGCTCCTGGCCTCACAGATCACAGGGAATGACACCGACAAGTACAGCCTTGCACTTCACTGTCTTGCCTACCACCTCGATCTCTCTCTTCTCCTTTTCCTTCTTCCTGTGTCCCAGTCCTTCCTCCTGCACCTTCCCATGTCGGTTTTGCTGTGGGCTCTCCAAGGCTAAGCACAGCATTTTCTCATGCTTGTTAAAGTATCCATTGCACAGCTGGACCACCATCTCCCACCCTGTGCCTTGGTTCTGGTTGTCTGAACTTCATGCCTGGTCTCCCCACCTAGACTTTGAGCCACTGAAGGGCAGAGCCTCTGTCCCTCCCTCCTACTCCTGTCCCTCCTGGGTTCCCAGATTCTTCTTGTGATGACAAGGAAGAAGCATATACTCCCCCACTCTCTGCAAGGAGAGACTCACGGAGGGCAGAGCTGGCTGCAGCGGCCACGTGTTGATTGAACGTGGTGGGGTGGGGCCCGAAACACAAGACGTGTTCTTCCAGTCCATCCTCCAGCTTCTCCTTAGCGTATCTTCTTTTGACCATATCTTTCCTCTCATCAGCATTCTCTGAATGGTGCACACTACGGCTGCAAAACTCTAGTTGCCAAATGTGAAGTGTTACCAAATCCTCTCCCTCCATCTGTCTACACAGAACCCTCACTACCTCGCTTGCCTTTGCCCTTTGCAACTGAAGTCACACGGACGTCCTGTTGATGTGCCTGCGAGGGCAACAGCACTTCCATCAGTGTCTGAGGTTGTGACCACCTGGAGAAGGCACCCTGGTGGCTGTCCATGGGGAATGTGGGTTTAATGTTGCTAGAGCTTTGGATTTTTCAAGCAAAAGCAGGAATCTCTATTTTTACATGAAACTCAACAAGTTGATGACCCTTACATATCTTTGCTTAAATTGCCATGTGAGCCACACAAGTTATGAGTTGGTGGAATTCAGCGAGCAGACCTCAAGGTGTGGCCTCTGGTACAAACCAACTGTAGGGAGGATTCCATGGATTCGACAGGGGAGAATCTCACCGGGTCCAAGGGAGGGGACTGGTGGAGGCTGAGTCCTCAGCTGCTCCGCTTGCTTGGTGAAGGAGTATCACATGGACAGGGCTTTGAGGACTCAGGAGCCATTTTGCAAACGTAGACCCTGATGTGGCTCTCAGGCCTCAGGAAAACTCATTCTTTATACCAGCTTGTCTGTAGCCCACCTATAATTAGCATCTGAAATTTCTAAATGAACTGCCTGATCCAGTAAATTTAGCAAACTTGTTGTGAAGTGTTACCGAATCGTCTCCCTCCAACTGTCCACGCAGACGCCACACTACCTTGCTTGCCTTTGCTCTTTGGAACTGAGGCGCTTATGTGCACTGTCTGGCAGCCACGCAGACATCCCATTTATGTGATCTATAATGAGTTTATTAGTGTTTCACTGCCTTGTTGCTATTAAGTTTTATCAGTTTCAGCTTCAAGAGCACAAGGTTAAATTTTCAATAGAGTTTTTGCAAAGTTTAAGTGGGATTAAGATTGTTAAAAATATGTCCAAATGGTGGAAACATGTATTTGGTTTAATGATACTATTTCTGCCCACTCAAGGATTTTGATCTCTTATTTATAAATGTAACACTTTTCTGAAAACCAGAATGGTAGCACAGGGCTCGGATTTTCTTTTTGCAAATGAAACATGAATGCATTAAATGTGGAGGATCACACTGAAGTTGTGTCAATTGAGTCCGACCAGTCTGCGATCGTGCAGTCTAGATGTTGCTGTCACTGTCCTGGGGTGTGGTTTTGACTAGCTGTTGCTTTGACCTGGCAAATAAAAATTGTAAAGGAAAAGACAAAATTCTTCCACAAATTGCAAAGGGATGAATTATGACATTATTTTCTCCCTGTACCATAAGATAAGCAGGTTCTCCTCTGAAAATACGTGTGGGCATAATTGAATATTGTTAACCTGGGTCTGTTCTGTAATTCTTGAGCAATTTTTTTTAGAAGGAAACCAACTCAGGAGTTTCTTCAGTGGCTGCAATCAGAATAAAGTGGTTCCACTTTTAGGTTAAGAGAAAAAAAAAACAGTAATAGGCTGGGCTGCTATTATGGAAAGTTTATTATTATTGGTACATAAGCTAGCTGGGGGTTTAAGCACAGAGCAGTTGGATAATTTAGCTAGCTCCTGGATCCAATTAAAAAAAATCTATGTTGTGTCCACAGTGGGGGGATGGCCATCGCTGAGAAAGCACTCTAACGTGGATGGTGACACACCTGTGGCATTCTCTTGGTTATACGCAGTTTGGGATGCAGAATGCTCTAAATCCTCTCATTACTGCTTTAGAGAAGGCAGACACTTCAAACAGTTCTCCATTTATCCGAGATTACCAGTTAAACTCGTTAAAAAGCAACTATGGCTTGTTCACTCAATTGGCTGTTGGGAAGATTTCCGTGTTCTGTAGCAATGGCAACAGCGTGGCTTTGATTAGTGGAGTGCTATACTTTTTAGGGGAGACCTTTTCTAACTTAATTTATGACTCTGGTTGAATGGAGTCTGTGCTGGGGTATTACGTATTTCCCCAACTATTGTACCTGATGTCAATAAAGGTGCATTTAGGGAAATTTGAACTAAAACCCCAGGGTGTTTTTGTTCTTTGGGGAAGCAATGCGCCATAAACATTCTGAACTTGAGACAACAACCTCCCCTGACCATGATTGCAAATTACTGTAGAATGTATGGATTGCTGGCGGAACACTATTTGAGGAAACCTGTATTTTATAGAATGTCACTTTTATGCACAATCCAGGCAAAACAGAGGGGAAAAAAACTAATTTAAACAGCAGACAGTGTTCTCTTGAATGAAGATTATGACAAAAAATGTTATAAAAATCAAGTTCTAAATATGGCTTTTTATTTAATCATTATTACATCAATCATCAATATCAATACTTAACAGCAAGCTGATAATGTAGCCAGTAGGTGAAACAGCTATTAAAAAGTGTAAAAAAATGATTAATCAGGTACAGGGGGTATTAATGCCCTCCAATTATTAAATGATAAGTACATATTTTTGGAAGTGTTTGTTTTTAATAATCAACTGTGATATTAGTTTGCAAAAATGTAATTGCTTCTTAATTTTGCATTTTAGCTTCTTTGTGCTGGGTACAAAGGTAGTATATTTCTGTAGTTATTGTTTGCAGCACTCCGTGTAAAAAATCACGTTCATTTCAAGAAGCTGTTATGGTATTGATTGTGGTAAAGACTTCCATTAACTGACCAATCTAAATCTCATAAGTGATGTCAGGATAGTTATGCATTTGCTTGGTTCAAGTATTCAGCCATTATGTTAGAATGCAGGCAGTGTCTGAATATGGCTGTTAAATTATTTCTAAATACCGAACCAGAACAGCTTAACAGTTCTGCAGTTTGAGACTGACACAAAAATGACAATCTGCCACCTCTTTGTTTTTTAAATATTAACGCTGTATTGGGATAGTATTTTTGGAGTAAAAACCTGTGGCACGAGAGGATAAGTGACATAAACAAAGGCAGCTGGGCTTCATGAAATAATGGAACAATAAGGCCCTTGCAGCCGCTCTCATCACTCCAGTATGTTAATTAGCATTCTGTTGTGGCCGCAACACTGAAAACATGTAATCTGTATTGGTGTACAGTACAGCTGTGAACACACATTCTTTTTTGTGAGTCCCTGGAGTTAGCCTTGCCATTGGCATATGCGTTTGGGCCAAAAGTCAAGCCATCACCACTAAAATAGCACACCATAGCAGCAAAATGTCATTTGTCTTTTCTTTTTTTTTTTTTTTTTCCTCTCCCCTCAATGCCACATGCTATCCAGTGATGTAATCTAGTATCACTGCATCTGCCTCCCTGCTGTATTTTTGCAGGAGGGTATCTGGATATCTGTAGGGGAAAGGAGGGGGCATTGCCAGCCAGCAGGAGATGGAAAAGGCAGCGGCCCCAAAAGAGTCAAATTAGAAAATAAATTATTTCTTTTTGCATTATATGTTTAAATGCATATATAGAGAATATATATGTATGCATATATATGTGTGTGTGTATATATATAAAGAATATATATACATTGAAGAATCTATGCATTTAATATCTGCCACCTTTTTGCATAGATTCTTCCTTAAGTGTCATGAAACTAGAATCCGCTTCTTGTTTTCGTAAGGTAAAAGAAGGGCAGTTAATTTCAGCACCAAGGCTTGGAGGAAATGAGACCTAAGAAAAAAGAATCAGAGTAAACTTTACCCTTATTTATCATTTCTATTTAGAACAGGGTTGACAGTCTTTCATGCATGTACTTAGGATGGGATTGGCTCTTCCCATTTCAGAGCTGACAAAACCGAGGCTGAGGCATGGTCCAAAGATGGGCCCTAATTGCAGGGCCTTTCTGGCCTCTGTAGAGAGAGAGTGAAAACAATTGGTCATTTTGAGGGAAAGGGGTTAGCACCAGTGAGCAGAGGCAGTTAGTAGCTGGGAGCAGTGACTCCAGCCTTCAGAGGCAGGACTCAGAAAGGCCTCTCTTGTGTGATTTTGCTGCTCACACGTGGCCTGCTGGGAGCCGCCCCTGGTACTGCCGGGACACGGCCCTGGGATCTTGCTGAGGCCAGCTTTGGAACAGGGGAGGTGAGTCTGGAGAAGAGAGTTTCCACGTTGTCATCATAGGATCTGGACTCAAGTGACCAAAACCTTGCTTGGATTTTTACCTGATGAAGTTTGGCTTGAAAAGTGAAAATGGTTCCATTTCCATTTTCCCTGTTCTCAAGGTAATTCAGCTTTCTTTGTGTGTGTGTGTGTGTGTGTGTGTGTGCAAGTGTGTGTGCGTGCAGTCTCCCCAGCATAGAACACCCACACACGCACACACCCACATGCAGACACGCACATACTCATGCATGGACTCTTGTTCACGAAGTACACACCCTTTTGCAAAATAATTTTTGAATAAAAAATTCTAGCCCTTTAAATTTATTATAATTTAGAAAGGGACCATCCGATGGTTAAAACTTTTCCTATAATTCCTACATTAATTCTCTCCATCACCCGCCCCTCCATCTAATCTGACTGTACCAAAAGATTTGAAAACAAAGCAAAAACACCAACCAAACAAACAAAACAACCCACCTGCTTCTAAAGTAACTTTCAGACTCCCTGGGCAAAGCTTCTTGACTCTTTCTGAAAGACAAGCATGAATTCTGAGCTCCAGATTTTGCTTTTAATCTGTCTCCAACCTAATTGAAAAATTACCCTACCACACAAAGAAAACTCCGCATCGGGATCACCATGCTGATCCAATTGGGTTCTGCTTTTTGACTTTAGAGAAATCAGATTGTCTGGCGATTTGGTGACATGCTTGAATGTCCACCTGGGAGAAGACTAGGTTAAAGGTTAATAGCACTTGTGCTTTTCTTCCCCCCCCACCTTTTTTTAAACTCCAGTAGAACGGAACTCTTCCCCACTGGCCAGGCCCTCATCCTGAATCCCTTGTCCAGCCTGGAGGTCTTTTGAGAGATCTCAGTTGGCACCTTTCCCCTGACTTGTCCCTGTGAGGTAAGGCAGGGCGGACACTGAGATTTTAGTTCTGTTGTTCTTTTTTTTTTCCTAGAAATTCACACCCCCCACCCCTTGGTTAATGGCTCTTTAAATATTGAAATGCCTGGAAAAACAAAACAAAATAAAATAAAACGCAGCCTGTCAAAGAAATAAGAACAACAACAACAAAAATGTTGTTGGTATCTTTTAGAATCTGTCTTCCTAGTGGTAAAAGTATATAATTAATAGGAGAATTTTCCTCCAGATGTGGCTATACTATAATAGAGCCTTATAAATGCTACAGAAAGAAAAATTGCTTGGAACGAAGGCGTCCTCAATGAGAGCACACCTGGGTCTGACAAAGATTGCATTTAGGGACTGCTGTGCTATCACAACGCAGAGAAAGACCAAGTCTCTGGGAGCAGCTGGAGAGAAAGCCCCGGCAAATCTGCATGCAAATAGCAGCACATTGTTAACTTAATCAGATGCCGAGGAAAGATGTGCCAGAATTCCAGGATGATCTACACACACGGAGGAGGAGCGGCCTGAGCTGCAGTGGGAGCCGGGGCCAGGGTGGGCCTCGGCAAGGTGCACGCGGCCCGGCCCCAGCCCCAGGGCCCCAGCCCACCCGCCGCCCGCCTGTTTTCCGGGCCTGCAGTCAATTCACCACATAATGCCCGATTCGCTCTTTGCAAATATAGAAACGATAGAGCGTATTTCAATGGGATGGAAGCTTTATTATTATTATTTTTTAATGGTGATATAGGTATGGGCATTATTTCGCCTGAGTCCGTAACTCCAATTAAATAATATTTCTGCTTAAATATCCGGGTGCATGAAGATAAGAAATATTGCCCTGGAGTGTATAAAGAAAGAGTTTTTTTTCAATAAGAAAAGTAGTTCTCTATAGATTGAAGTGCTGGGTATAAATTGCACCTTAAGAAGAAGTGGAAGACACCTGTTATTTATATTTTATATTAATATTAATGGAAATATATATATCTTAAATCTCCATCTTTTAGTCTAGCACCGTAAAAAATATAAAGTAATACTATTTAATCACCCACAGCTTAATAGTGCCTTAGTTGTTTACTGCCATTGCACTAATTGCTCTGTACTAATGTGTTTTTCTGTGATATCCAGTAGTGCTAAGAGAACAGAGATCCATAACCAATTAAATATAGTGCTTTTTTAATGTTAAAAATATATCTGGTGAGGCTAGAAAAGGAATAGAAACCGCCCTGAAGAAAGGCGCCTTGGCACCGCCTCGGTGCCCACCAGAAGGTGCCCGGATTGCCTCTTTTGCGCAAAGACAAAGGGGGTAATTTTTTGGCAAGAAAACAAACCCAAGGAAAACACAACAAACTGAGTGTTGTTTTTTTTTCTTTCCCTCCTGCAACTTCTCGGACCGTCTCTGCCCTCTCTCCTCCAGAGAGGGCGAGTTTCATCCTGGAGGGAGGCCGGGGGAGCTGCGAGGCCACCCCCAGCCGGCGCCCGGGCGGATTGCGAGCCCCCGCGGGTCGGGCCGGGGGAGCGGAGGCTGGCCCCCCGCCCGGGCTGGGGCGCCTGCCGCCCGCGAGCCGGAAGAGCGCCCCATTCACGAGCAGGCAGCCCTGGCAGAGGGTTAATTGAGGATCATTGTTGTTGGTTCCAGGAGGAGCGAAGCGCCTGGAGATCGGGCGCGCGGGCGCGGCTCTGGGAGCGGGGGAAGGTGAGGGGAAATGGGACATAATGGCATTAATAATCATTACCAAAGACGGTGGGAGTAACAAAGGAATGCGTCTCCGAGACGCCGCCCAGCCCCGGGGTGTTTTCCGGCGCGGTCGCGGTGCAGGAACGCGAGCCCGGCCGCCGAGCCGCCCGCCGCCTGCGTTCGTTGGCGCGGCGCCCGGCGGTAGTGCCACCCCGAGGCCAAGAGCTGCCCCCGCCGGCCCGCGGCTGCCAGCCGGCCCTGCCCGCGCCCGGGCCCCGCGAGCGGCCGCACTTCACCTTACGGAGGGGAGATAATGAGATCAATTAGAGGCGCCGTCACCGCGCCGGAGACAGCTGCCGCCGCATAGTAATCACCGGCGGGCTGGGTGCGCGGGGGCTCCCCGCTACCTGCGCGCCGGCTGCTCCCACCACGCGGCACCGACCCGGGCGCGCCCCCGGCCCCTGCCCGCAGCCCACAGCCACACCGCGCACCCTACACCCTCCTTGCGCCTCTGCTGGGGAGCTCACCCCCTCCACTCGCACAGTGCGCTGCGGCCCGGGGTGTGGGAGGTCCCGGGACTTGGGGTGTGAGTGCCTGTGTGGGGGTAGGGGCAGGTGTCCGCTTGTGCACGTATGGGCATGAGTGTACATGGCGTGTGCCTGGAGATGGGCGAGTGCAGGCTGGAATGTGCCGGCGTGGCACGTGTGTGGGCCCAAATAGATGCGTGTGTGACCACACGTATGTGTTCGTGTTTGCACCTGGTGTGCCTGTGTGTCTGTATTTGAGTGCTTACAGGAATGTGGGTGGTGAGTACCTGTATGTGGGTGCTTTCTGCACTTGTATGCGCGTGTGTGTGTGGGCGCGTGTGTGTGCATGTGTGTGTTAGGGATACGTGTAGATGTGCATTAGTGTGACTGTGTGTGCTCATGTGCCTGTGCACGTGTGTTTGAGGTTTGTGTGCATGGCTAGCGTCTGTGAGAGCCATGTGTATATCTGCATGGGTGATGAGTGTGTGTAATGAGTGTGCGTGGGTGCCCACTCCATGTGAGTGTATGCCCATGTGTGTGCTTGATGTCTTGAGGGTGGGGACAGCTGCTGTAGCCCCCTCTCCCTCAACCCCTTGTCCTCTAGTGGCTCCATGGGTACCAAGGTTTCTTTGCCAGGAAGTTGTCCCTGAGGAAATTTCCAGTGCCCAGTCTCCCTGGTCCATACCTTGGCATCCCCTCTCCCCCAATCCCTATACACGCCTTTGTTGAGGGTGATGGTGATGGTGGCTCTTGACCTCCATCTGTGTCTTTGCCCTGGTGTATTTGCCTTTGTCGGCTGGCCCTGTTCCACCCCGCAGAGAGCGACGGTGTCTCTGACCTGAGCACAGAGGTGCCTTGCCATTTGCTCCACCCCAGCCCCCTGCCTCCCACTACTTATACCAGATAATGAGGCTGGGAACAGCCACCAGGGCCCTCACAGACCCAGGGTGGTGCAGCACCTGTCAATTTCACACAGATAGTCAGCACCCACTGGATACTCCGTGGGGCTGGGCAGGGCATCTGCTCAATTTCAGAAACAGAATGGGCCAGGGTCTGAAGAAGAGTGGGAAGCAGCTGTGGTGGGAGGGAGCTGTGGTGGGAGTGTCAGTGAGCTCAGGGCCTTTGCATGGGTTGTTTCCTGCCTGGAGGCACTTTTTTCCTGTGACTCTCAGCTCCACGGTGTGGGTTCCCTCTTCAGCACATCCTCCCTGACACTCTACCCAGCCAGTGTTCCCATTCAGTCACTCACGTTGTCCAGTTGACTCCCTTGACTGCTGCCTGGCTCCCCCATTAAAGCACATGTGCCTCCCCCTGCCCAGACCCCACCCCCAGGCTAGGACCTTACCTTCGGGTTCATTGCTGCGCCCAGCATCTGGCTGGTTCTGTGTGCACAGTGGGTATGGGGCAGATGGCCAACAGGCGTTTGCAGGCCTCTGCTACTTGGCTGCCCCGTGGGCTCATAGTCCATCAGGGGAGGCCGGCAGGCATGCTGGGCTAGGGACAAGGCCATCCTGACATGGGGGCCCTGGAAGGGGATGGAGCTTCTCTGTCATCGAGAGAGCCAACGTGGCCTGACACTGGGGCAAAGATGTGAAGGAGAAAGAAAGGGGACAACCTGAGCCTGGCTCAGGTTCTCGGGAAAGCTGGCAGCCCCTCTGGTCTCAGAGCCTCGGGATGTGGTAGGAGTCCTGGATGTTACCTGTGTGGGCTGCGCTCACAGAACTCATTGTGCAGGACCCCACCACTTACCCAAAGTTAGCCTTTGGGCCAGGGGTTTCCACACTATAGTCGCTTCTGTGGTCGCCAGAAAGATGTTACAGGAAAGAGGTCCCGATCCAGACCCCAAGAGAGGGTTCCTGGATCTTGTGTAAGAAAGAATTCAGGGCGAGTCCGCAGTTCAAAGCAAAAGCAAGTTTATTAAGAAAGTAAAGTGGTGAAAGTATGGCTACTTGTAGACAGAGTAGGGCATTCAGGAAAGTAAGAAAAGGAATGAGTCCACCCTAGGTCCAATGCTCATATATATAGGATAAAAAAGATCATGGGGAGATGTGCTCTGCTACAAGGGTTTGTGATAAGGGAGTAATTTTCTTAATTACTATATTTTGCAAGAATTGATTTTATTATCTTTAAAGCAAAATTAGGAATGCCTTTGTTCTCAAGATATTGGGATATTAGGATACTCCCAAATCTGGGTCTGTTGAGTAACCATTATCAATCTGCTCCCTTAACCATAAACATCTAGCGGCTAGGAATACCTCACTTTCTGGGAATGCAGTCCAGCAGGTCTCAGCCTCATTTTACCCAGCTCCTATTCAAGATGGAGTTGCTCTGGTTCACCTGCCTCTGACAGTTGGGTGGATTCTTTGTTGCCCAATAGGCTCCCAAGGCCACCCTCTCCAGCTGCTGGGAGTCTAATTTCAGCCCTGTCTCCTCAAATCTTGTGCCCCTGAACAAGTGATTTGGCCTTGCTGATGGTCTCAACATGGTCTGAGAGTCCCTGTGCTGTCTTCCCTAATGCCAAAATGGACTTGGCAATGAGTGGAGGCTTCTTAGTCCCCCTAGCCTGGATGCCCTAACCAAGTTTGGGTGTTCTTTTTATGTTTTTTTAAAGACAAATTTTCACTCAGTCACCCAGGCTGGAGTGAAGTGGCACAATCTTGGCTCACTGCAAACTCTGCCTCCCTGGTTCAAGCCATTCTCGTGCCTCAGCCTCCCAAGTAGCTGGGACTACAGGCTAATTTTTGTATTTTTAGTAGAAATAGGGTTTTGCCATGTTGGCTAGGCTAGTCTTCAACTCCTGACCTCAGGTGATCCACCTGCCTTGGCCTTCCAAAGTAATGGGATTACGGATGTGAGCCACCATGTCTGGCTAATTTTTATATTTTTAGTAGAGATGGGGTTTTGCCAGGTTTGCCAGGTTGGTCTCGAACTCCTGCCACATTTGGGTCTTCCGACACATGCTAGTGGTGCTGAATCGGGGTGGTTTGGCTCCATCTGAGATAATGGGAACATCCTGGCTGCTCTTGAAAGTTCTGCCTTAGACCCAACTGCATCTCCCTTGAGGTCTCTGCCCTTCATTGTCTTCTTTCCATCTTCTGCATTGCTCCAGCCAAGGTCCCTTTTGCTCTAAAGGAGTGGGACAGGAACAAAAACTGGTGAACTTTCTTACAGGAAAGAAAAGCATGAAACCTTGAGTGCCCCTTAACAAGGTGGGAGATGGCTTGTCTCTGTTCTGGACCTCCTGAAGTTGTTCACTTCAAGTTTTGACCCCCTGAGGGCCTCCTGTGTGCAAAACGCTGTGCCAGTGCTGGAGGGACAAAGGTGTGGGCCTGTGTCTTGTCTCTCCCAAAGGATGTTGACAGGGGTCTGGATTTCCCAGAGTCCCAGGCATGAGGAGTGTGGGGAGGGGGTGATAGCTCCAGCCCTGTCCAATGCTTTGGTCCTGAAGATGGGCAGTTGGAAATAACACATGTGCCGTCACCTTGAAAACCTCGGTCAAATATGGTTTGAGATATGGAGGTGATGGTTATTATTTTTATGTCCCAAATGCGATCGGTTTTGAAGTTTGTGTATTCTCCTGACTAGAGCTTTCCTGACAATACCGTGGGAAGGTTTGAGTAAGGCATCCCTCTCCCACTTTTGTTTGTGAGGGTCCAGTTGGTCCTGGCCACTTCCTGAATGGCCTCTGTGTTGGGAGCTCCAGGTGAGGATAAGAAAGAGAAGCCAGCCTGAGCTCTGTGCTGCCCGGCATGATGACAGTGATGTGGTCTTGATTCTTTGAGCGTCAGTCATGGTTCCCAAGTCTGGCAAAATGGACTCCTGGCTGATGTCTTCTCCACTGAGCCTCTGCAACCCCAGTGCATCATGGGGGTGTGTTGAATGCTTTCTGTGGGGTTGATTCCTGTCACCATAAGGAGGATGGGGTGGGGCAGGGATGTATCATCGTTGCCAGGAGATCTGACAGGTGGAAGGGGTGAAGGGTGGAGAGGGTCATGGGTGAGGACCAGAAAAGGAGGTGTGGGGCTTGAGGGTAGACAAGCGGAAGGGCTGGGGGGTGTGGTGGGCATGCGGTGGGAGGTGGGAAGATGCCCAAGTAGGCTGCCCAGGGGTGGTGCAGGGTGGATGAAGGGAAGAGATGCCATAGGTGGGAGTACTCATTCCACTGGCTGCAGAGGATGCTGTAAGGGGTGCTGATGCAGCTTTGCAAAGCCACCGAGGCATGCCTGGGACCTACTGTGACTGCCTGTCACTCAGGAGCTTTCTCTGTGCCAGACACTGTGCTAAGTGCCCTACTTACCTTGCCTAATTTCATATTCACTGGGGAAGTCCTGGGGAAGGAGCTGAGGCTTTTGATCTGTGAATGAGAGAGCTCAGATCCAGAGGGGTAAAAATTTGCCAGATGTCACAGAGCTGGCCAGTGATGGAGCAGGGACTTCTGAGCCCAGGCCACCACTGCCGAGGACATAGCCACTCTTCGTGTCTCCTGCACAGAGCAGCTCCAGCAGGGAGCTGAGCTGAAGACCCCAACAGAAGAAGTCAAGGCAAAATATAGCCCAAGTCCTAGTGCATTCTTCAGGGAGGGCCTTTCTGTGAAAACAGATTTTTTTTTTTTTTTTTTGCCAGCAGTCACCCTTTTGTCCCATTTTCACATGGCCCAATTAGACAATTGCACCCCCTAATTAGCCAGCCTTAGGCACTACTTGTTGCCTGCATAGAAATTCACACATGGGGTTAAACGTTGGCAGGAAACTTCGTCCTTGCAAATGGGAGCCGTGGTGTCAGTGTTGGAGACGGGCCACCCTGCAGTGCATGGCCCAGACCGTGCTAAACCCAGCCAGGCCCACGAGCACCCCCGGAGAACCCACGGCTCGGCCCTGAGACACTGTGAGGCCACGTGAATCTGAGTTATCAGTGGCCAAAAAAGAGGGGAGACACAGAAGAGTCATAAATGTTAACTTTTTTAGCACTCTGTAATTCCGAAGTGATTCAACTGATTTGTTTCAAACTCTGCAGGAAAACCCAGCTGTGGCATCGGATGTGAGCCCTCTCAGACCAGAAGGAAATCTCTTGCCCTTTGATGCTTAGCCTTAAGGCAGTGAGAGGGAGGAAGCTGTGTTCTGATTTCCCTTAGAAGTGCAGCTTCCTGAAGGAGGAGTGTGTGGCATTTTCCAGAAGACTCAGGTCTGGCTGCTTCTCAGCAAGGAATGGTCCTGAGTCCACCCAGGTGCCCGATGCGTGTTTCTTATTTATTTTAAAATAAATTTATTTATCTAAATTTATATATTGTTACATATTTTTAAATTTTAATTTTAGAGACAGGCTCACTCTGTCACCCAGGCTGGAGTGCAGCCATGTAATCACCGCTCACTGCAGCCTCCAACTCCTGGGCTCAGGTGATCCTCTGGCCTCAGCCTCCTGAGTAGCTGGGACTGCAGGCATGCACCACCATACTCACCTAATTTTAAAATTTTTTTGTAGAGACAAGGTCTTGCTATGTTGCCCAAGCTGGTCTTGAACTCCTGGCCTCAAGCTATCCTCCTACTTCAGCCTACCAAAGCACTGGGATTACAGGTGTGAGCCACCACCATGCCTGGTCTATGTATATCTAATAATCAGCACAAATCACGCCCTCAGAGGGAGCTAATATCTCTTGATTAGATCAATGCTCCTTTGCATCTCCTATGTGCCAGGCACTGTGCTGGGGACTGGGTGACAGGCAAGGTCCTTGTTTAAGTTATGGGGAGGGAGAAGGCAGGGGTGGATAGAGGCTACACAGTCACCTCATACATGAACAGGATTATTACCACTAGAAAAAAGTGGAATGTGGCAGGGACAGGGTGCCTCACTCAGATGGGGTGGTCTTGGGAGGCCTCTCTAAGGAAGTGACGCTTGATCTGGGACTGGCATGGGAAGATGGAGCCAGGCTTCCAGACAGTGGGATCTTGCAGGGCACAGGTCCCAAGGAAGGAACAGGCCTGGCACGCTGGAGGATTTGGGGCTGGAGCATGAGGGACCAGGGAGGTGAGATGGGAAATTAGGCCATAATGGCCCCACGTCCCAGAGCCTTTGCACCATTGCAGGCTGGGGCAAGGGGCTAATTCCAAGGGCCATAGGAAGCCTCAAAGGGTATGGATGCGGGGTGGTTGATGGGGAACGTTGTAAACAGGCTTTCTTTCCATGGTAGGGGACAGTGCAAGGGACAGAAGCGTTCAGAGTCTGCAGGGAGGTGGAGCTGACCGGAGCAATCTATGCGGTTCTGTGTATTTCATCTCTTGGCCTGTGTGTCCCCATCCTAATATCCTTAAAGTATCAAAGCATTGCTAAATAAATACCCATGAAGTTTGCTACAGGGGAAGCCAGCAAATAGTTCTTAATTTAAATTCTTGTTTTGGAAGAGAACAAGCAGAGAGAAGAGAATGCTTTCCATTCCCTGGTTTAAGTCTCAATGAAAATGGCCATGTGAGACATTTTGGGTAAAAATGACCTTCTTTGGCTCCCATTTTGGCTGATGTGTTCACTTCTTTTCCACGGATTGCTCCCTCCCCTCCCTGCTGCCCCCGTCTGCAAAGAGACTGCTCTGCATCCATGTCCCATTTCCGTGTTATGGCTAGGGACAGACACAGTTATTAGAAGAAAGTTGTCCGATTTGAATTAAGCATAAACATGTCAGCTTAGTGGTCTGGACACCTTGTAAGTCCTTGTGCATCATCTATGCAAAGCTCTTATTTGATGGTTTGGTGAAGTTTCGGCAACTGCATGGTCTATCCAGTGCCCCCCGTGCTTTTTCTCCAAGACATTTGGGTGGAAAATCCACAAAACAATAATAGATCAATACATTTAAATTAGAACTTTCAAAAATTCAATAATGGTATTTACAAATTAATAAAGCACTGTAAAGAAAATATCTGCACTTCTTTATTTAGGGATACAGTTAATTTTTTCATTGATTAAGCATTCTTTTGGTGGATGGGATGTGGGCAGGGAATTTTTTTTTTTTCTAAAAAGGAAGTTCTGTGTGAAAACTAGAAGTATTTGCGTGTTTTTGGTCCCACTTGTAAGTTACTAATGCATCACCCAGACAAAGGCCGATAGTGAGGGAAGGAAGTATGGCTTGGCTTGGCAGAAGCTACCGCAGAGGTGGAATCCACTGGATCCCATGTGATCTACATGGTTGTGATGAGGATGGAGGGAAGGGCAGGTGTACAAATTCCTGCGGTGGGCGGCTCTGACTTCTGAAGCACACAGGTGTTAACTGTGTGAAGGAAATTTGGTATAGGAAATTATCATTTAGCAAACATAAACCAGGGAGCTACTCTTCTTTGTGCAAAAGAATTTCCCATAGAAATCCTTAAAATTAGCCCAGATAGTCTTGCACAATTAAAATCAAATATATTTCTTTTTCTCCTCCTAAAAACAACAAACGTGGCAGGTGTGGTGGTCCACGCCTGCAAGCCCAGCACTTTGGAAGGTCAAGGTGGGCAGATCACCTGAGGTCGGGAGTTCCAGACCAGTCTGGTTAACATGGTGAAACCCAGTCTCTACTAAATGTACAAAACTTAGCTGGGCATGGTGCTGGGCACCTGTAATCCCAGCTACTCGGGAGGCTGAGGCAGGAGAATTGCTTGAACCCAGGAGGCGGAGGTTGCAGTGAGCTGAGACCACGCCACTGCACTCCAGCCTGGGCAGCAGAATGAGACTCTGTCTCAAAAACAAAGAAACAAACAAACAAAAAAAAACAAATGCAACTCAGGTTTTCAAGACTATGCCTCCTGTATCCAGGAAGGTAGATCTGTACCTTGCTAAGGTCTGGGGTCTGCCCAGTTCGGATGGTGAACAACTGAGAAAGAGTTGCTGACAAGTTCCAGGAGGCCCTGTGGAGGTGGCTGCACCCCATCAACCACTCTGCTAGCTGGATGTGGACACAGCCTAAACCACGTACACACCTGCATGCCTGTGGCCCCAGGGCCTGCTACTCACTTACTCCTCCCCTTTATCCTCTCTTCTTCTGCACACCTTCCTTCCTTTCTTTCTTTCTTTCTCTTTCTTTCTTCCTTTCTTTTTCTTTCTTTCTTTCTTCTTTCTTTCTTTCTTTTCTTTCTCTTTCTTTCTTCTCTCCTTTCTTTCTTTTTCTTTCTTTCTTTTCTTTCTCTTTCTTTCTCTCTCTTTCTTTCTTCTCCTTCTTTCTTTCCTTCCTTCCTTCCTCCCCCTCCCTCCCTTCCTTCTTTCTTTCTTTCCTTTCTTCCCTTCCCTTCCCTTCCCTCCCCTCCCCTCCCCTCCCCTCCTCTCCCCTTCCCTTCCTTCTTCCACTCTGCCAGCTGGATGTGGACACAGCCTAAACCACATACACCACCTGCATGCCTGTGGCCCCAGGGCCTGCTACTCACTTACTCCTCCTCCTCCCCTTTATCCTCTCTTCTTCTGCCCATCTTCCTTCCTTCCTTTCTTTCTTTTTCTTTTCTTTCCTTTCTTTCTTTTCCTTCATCTGCTTCCCTTCCTTCCTTTCCTTCCCTTTTTTCCCTTCCCCTTCGTCTTCCCCTCCCCTTCCCCTTCCCTTCCCTTCCTTCTTCCACTCTGCCAGCTGGATGTGGACACAGCCTAAACCACATATACGCCTGCATGCCTGTGGCCCCAGGGCCTGCTACTCACTTACTCCTCCGCTTTATCCTCTCTTCTTCTGCCCACCTCTTTCTTTCTCTTTCTTTCTTTCTTTCCTTCTTTCTTTCTTTCTCCTTCCTTCCTTCCTTCCTTTCTTTCCTTCTTTCTTTCTTTCTCCTTCCTTCCTTCCTTCATTCCTTCCTTCCTCCCTCCCTTCCTTCTTTCCTCCCTCCCTCCCTTTCTTCTTTCTTTCTTTCCTTTCCTCCCTTCCCTTCCCCTCCCCTCCCCTCCTTCCCCTCCCCTCCCCTTCCCTTCCCTTCCTTCCTTTCTTTCTTTCCCAAAATATTGATTAAGGGCCCATGACAGACCACAGGCTGTGTTAATGCTGGGGGCCTGGTGGTGAAGAGGGTGTCAAGGCCAAGACCCTCTTGTGGATGCACGATCCCAGTGGGCTGGCACAAAGTGGACACCCAGTGCTTTTCCTATTGAATCATGTCCTGGGTGGGAACCTGCTTTGGTTGCATGGGACCTTCAGGCATGGATGTGGGTCTGGACACAGGATTCTTCTTCCTGCATTGGATGGAAACCAGAAAGCCCTGTTGAGCATGAGGGTCAAAGGTCATCCACTTCTTGCACCCTGAGGGTTGAGAGAGGAGGAATGGCTTGGAATAGGGGTACCAGATGGTGTTTAGAAAATATGTGTTCAGCCAGGCATGGTGGCTTACACCTTTAATCTCCGTGCTTTGGGAGGCCAAGGTGGGAGGATTGCTTAAGGCCAGGAGTTTGAGACTAGCCTGGGCAACAGAGCAAGACACCATCTCCACAAAAATAAAATAATTAGCCAGGCGTGGTGGCATAGCCTGTAATCCCAGCTACTCAGGAGGCTGAGGTGGGAGGATCCCTTGAGCCCAGGCAGTCGAGGCTGCAGTGTGATCACGTCACTGCCCTCCAGCCTGGGCGACAGAGTGAGATATTGTCTCTAAAACAAAAAAAAAAAGCAAACAAAAAACCCAGCTCCACCTCCCATTGGTTGCCAGTCCTTGTCACCTGCAGGATAAAGGTCTAACACCCGGACTTGATGTTTGAGGCCTTCCCTGCAGCAGCTGCCCCAGGCATCCTTCTCTTTCATTCAGGGTAGGAAGGGCCTTTCCAAGAGCAGGAGCAGCCCCGAAATCGGATGGAAGTGGACATGAGGAAGGAAGAGCCGGTGGTGGAGTTTTTCTAGCAACCGCCCAGAGACTGAGGGAGGTGATGACCCGATGGGGGTCAGTGTGGGTTGTGGTGGCTGAAGCGGGACCAGGGGCCACCTTCCTGGGGCCTGGGTGCCCTGGGAAGCAGTGCTGGTTGCACTGGGGGGACAGCTGCCTGACGGGTGTCTCCCTGTGGGCTGGGTAACGACTGTTACCCTGGTTGCAGTGCTGCCTCTCTTCTCCTGGAGCTCCTGACTGTCCTTTGTGGCCTTGTCCTCATTGCTCTTCCCTGCTTCACCCACTGGTTCCAGTCCTTGTCACCTGCAGGATAAAGGTTAACATCTGGACTTGACATTCAAGGCATCTCCCCAGGCATCCTTCTCCTTCTTCCAGACTCTGCATGACAAGCTGCCATCTCCCAGGGAATGGGCAGGACACACCTGTCCACCCCTGCTTCTTGGCTTTTATTATTCCTTCTATCCATATTCCACCTACTTCTCCCCAACTTTTCAGACTTGATGGTTTACCCCAGGTGCAACTCCGCCTCCATCATGAATCTCCTGTCTTCTGAAATCTGCATGTGGGCACTGCCTGGAGGTCCCTTCAGTGATGCTGCTTTGGGTCCCCAGCTGGGTGGAGCCACAGCCACATAGAGCATCTGGTGCTTAGTGGGACCCCATGGAGTTACCTGAAGGAGTGGCAGTGCCTGGATCACTGAGCTGGCAGACGGACATCAGGGATCATGTGGCAACGTCCGTCTGTCTCACTCCTAACTTAAACTTCGATTTTAAAAAATGTGGCCCAGAGCATTCTGATGTCAGCTGGTGTTGCATCCAAGGCCCCTCAATACTGGTCCTGTCCCATCTTCCCAGCTTCATCTCAGGCAACATCCTCCCATCCCTCAGCCCTTTGCCTATGCTGTCATAGAAAGCCAGCCACTTTTTCTCCTTCATCTCCACTCCAGAAAACTCCCATTCATCCTGCAAGAGCCAGCTGAAAACTCACCTCACTACAGAAGCCAATTCTCACGCTGCTCTGAGTGGAGTTAGCCCCTCACTCAGCTGAGCTTTCATCTCTGTTACCTGTGACTCTTCTGACCATGTTATTGTCTCTCTACAGTCTCTTTATGAATGTCTGCCCCTCCTGTCTCTTACCTCCTTTTTTGAGATAGGGTCTCACTCTGTCACCCAGGCTGGAGTGCAGTGGTGTGATCATGGGTCACTGAAGAGTCGACCTCTCTGGGCTCAGGTGATCCTCCTACCTCATCCTCTCAAGCAGCTGGTACTACAGATGTATGCCACCACGCCTGGCTGTATTTTAAATGTTTGGTAGAGAGGGGGTCTCAGTATGTTCCCCAGGCTGTTCTTGAACTCCAGAGCTCGAGTGATCCTCCTGCCTTGGCCTCCCAAAATGTTGGGATTATAGGCGTGAGCCATGATGCCTGGCCTCTTGTCTCTTCTGACATGTAGTGGGTCTTTGGTCTACATTTGCCAACCTCAATATCTGTAGGTCCCTAGGGCAGGGCCTGGCGCACAGCCAGGGCTATAGGTATTAGGTATTTACTTGTGGCTTTCAGGAACCGATTTTTGGTGAAAGACACTTGGAAATTAGCCCTGCGTTTCACAGAACGCTTCTATTATAGTGGAAACAGTGGCAGTGCTTGTCTGCGGGTCGCCGGCATGGACAACAGGGGACTGCTTCCGAGGGCTTATCCAAAGTCACAGCCTATCAGCAATTTTTAAGATAACATGTTGACATCTGTGTGTTTAAGATTCTGATAAAAAGATGCTAGAGGAAGCAATGTGCAGACGAGAGTCCGTCTGTTTGATGTGTGATTGAAGTGTCAGTGGAGACACACAGAGAAAAGGTGTTTGGTCAAAGATGAAGCACCGTTTTCACGCTGAAGATCTGCCCTCACTCATGGGCTCCAATGTCCCATGGCTAGAACCTGTCCAGGCCTCAGTATGGCACCAGAGGGAGGCCTGGACGTGGGGAGAAAGGCAGGTGCTTAGCTGATACTTGCAAAGGAAAATTTGCAAAAGGGGCTGTAACAGAGCTGTCGCCGGTTGCAGCCTGACTTTGAATCTTGCTCTGAGCAGGACCGTGGGGACCTGAGACTTCTGCAGCCCCTGGTTGCTGTGGGCTGAGCCCCAAAGACCCCATTCAGGGAGGCCGATGCAGGGGCCATGCTTGAGAGATGCCCGGAACCTGCCCTCCCATGGTTGACGGCGGTGAGGGACTCACTGCCTCTTTCCAAGCCATTTATTGCCACTTACCATGAGCTTGGCTTACATCTGCTGCTGAGAGCAGAGCGATCCCAATTTGGAAGCCGTGGAGGCCGTTTTTCACCCACACTGACATAAGCCATGACTCTCGAAGCTGATGACACACTTGAGATAAGGTCAAATGCTCAACAGAAAGGGACATTTGTTGCTTAATCCCTGTTTGCAGAGAGGCTGCAGACACTAATGGCTGGAGGAATATGTGGTCCTTGTCCCCAGGGGACCTGGCTGGAAGGCAGGGCCCTCTCCACTCCATCGCTTGGAAACTACTTACCCTACTGCACAGGATATCAGGGAGGAGGCTTGGAAAACCCAGCCTAGAGAGGGGACTTAGACCCTGCTTAAGGGATGGGGATGGGGAGTGTTCTCGAGACGTAGGTGTCCAGGCTGGTTGGTCAGTGGGCTTTGGGCCCTGGAGGGGGCTGTGTGATGAGCCAGACACCAGCTGGGTGTCTGTGTAGATAGGATCGTCCATAGGTGGAGCCCCTTAGAGGT
This sequence comes from Gorilla gorilla gorilla, assembly GCF_029281585.2. NCBI lineage: Eukaryota > Metazoa > Chordata > Mammalia > Primates > Hominidae > Gorilla > Gorilla gorilla. Next base: position 41,146,538 of record NC_073244.2, read on the forward strand.
CTTCTTCCTGCTTTCCATGTAATCTCCTGTGGCTCTCAGATTTTGAGGTCAGGTTTTGAGGCTGTAAGAGGTGCTGATTTGGCCAGGATGTAAGTACTGGGAGAAACACGAGGGGAAAAGAAAAGACAGGGGCGTGTCTGTAAGATTTCCCGGGGGAGTGAGTCAGAATGAATGGTGGCCTACTTCAGTCAACCTGAGTTAAGATAAAGAAGACCATGGATTGCCTTGGCCTGCGACCTCGGTCAAAGTATCCGTATGGATTTCCTTTCTGGGTCTTGGGTGCTGTTGAGGGAGGTCATGTGACTTTGCCTAAATCAAGTTAGATCTTTCTACAATAATGGATACTCAGTGGGGTTAGGCAGGGGGCTTGGAGGCACCTTCCAGAAGCCTTAATGAGGGCGTCCCTGCTCCTCCAGCCATTGTGACCACTTTGTAGGGCTTATTGCCCCAGCCCTCATGGTCCACTGGAAGGTGGGAGTTCCACCCCACAGAGACCACCCAGTGGTGGCCATGCCTGGGGCTTGCCATCCAGGTGCAGAGCCCTCCACGATCGCCTCGTCCCTCCTGTGCTTGGCAGGGCTTCTTCAACTTCTTCACTTGGGGGAATTTTCCAGGGCAAGCCAGTGTTGTAGGTCTAAACCCTCACGGTGTTTTCTTGCATGCCAAGGCTGTTGGGAGAAGCTGAATGTGCTGTTATCAAGAGACCAGTTCTTTAGAAACAAATGCTGTGATTTTCAGAGTTAGGATGGAGTGTAAGATTCCTTCCTTCTTGGTTAATTTATAGCAGCCAATGGGAAGACAGAGAGAGATTCCTTTATGGGCTTCCTCCACGTTCCAGGCTTAAAATCATGTGCTGGGCCCTTCTAGATCTCATTCAGACAGCTGGCAATGGCCATTTATGTAGGGTGAGCTGACCAACTGCAGGGGGCTCTATTTCCTGGAATTCTCCCCTACAAAGCAAGTGTAGCCCCTTCAGGAGGTGTAAAGGCTTGACGACCTGTGAGGAAGGAGGGAGTCCCATGCCCCATCTCTCTTGATTTACCAGGCTCCTCTTACCATGAGCCAGAGAACACAAGACTGAGTGTCAGGCCTGCCTGTTTCCTTTCCTTGGGTGTGGGACCCCCCTAGTGTGAGTTCACCCAGTCCGCACACGTTCCACGTGCCTCCACGAAGCCCAGGCCTGGTTCTCCGATTTCCAAGTAGAGTTCTGGCTTGCGCAGCTCTTCTACTCAAAGGGGGTATACGGAAGGCCAACCATGTGGTTGGTGATACTCATGTATAGGGTACATTTGGGGAGAGGTTTCCTGAGAGGGTGAGCACTTGCATAGAGGGTTATCTTAGTGCCCTCGAAAAATCTAGCGACCATAGATGGGACCTTGCCTCTCCTCTACTCTGGACACGAGACCCTTGTAAAAAAAAATTCCCTTTTTGCTCAAGATGCATGCTCCTCACCCATGGATTTTAAAAAAATCTTGTCCATGCTTCACAGCTCAGAAATCTCTTAACCTGTTCAGTACAGATACGACTAGTAATGATTTGTCCCCAGGGGCTGTATTATGGTGACACTCATCATGGGCCATTCTCTGCCTTTCTCATTCATGAGAAAGTTCCAGACTGGGCTAAGCAAAGGCCAAGACCAGAACCCTTGAAGGTACTGGCCCAGAAAATGTCCTTTGGGTGAAGAAGTGGTGGTGCCCTTGGCTCCTGAATCCTAGCAGATTCTTTTTCTAGGGACTCCATTTCTGTCCCACCTAATAGCATCGTGCTGGCCCAAGCAGATAGCAGAGAGCTGCTGTGGGCCCCTCCAGCTCCCCATCTTCCAGAAGGGCCACTTGGCTGCTGAGTGTGGCGCAGTGACATTTTCCAACTTGAGCTGTTAAGGTCTCTAGAAAAAGATTTTTCCAGCAGAATTAGAGAGGAAAGAAGGCTTGCTGTTTCTGATATGTTTTACCTAAGATTTCTCAAATGGCTGCTGGGATCCCAACTCCTCCCAGGGATTTCCCTCCTCAAAGATATCTCAGTAGATATTCAATGGGGGACCTCAGAGGTGTTCAAGGAAGGACTCCATCTCCATTGAGGCAGGTGCTGTGCAGGGGAAGGTTTTACTCCTTCCTAAGCACTTACTGTTGCCTGAATCTACTTCCTAGGGGTTAGCTGCAGGGGGGTTGAGGTTGTGTTGAGTAGAGAGAAGAGAAGAGACGCCTGCTAATTTGCTTTTTTTCCTTTACTTTAATCTTTAGTTCAGCTGCCCTTAGTATAAGCCGGAACTTATAAAATAAAAAAATGCTAGGGACTTCTCCTCTTTCTCTGTTAATAAGCTCGCATGCTGAAAAAGGTCTGGATGAGAAGAAAAGGAAGCCCAAGTGAGAGTAGCATTAAATAAAACTCTTTAGGGTGAGGTGGGACCAGGGTGGCAGGCAGCTGCAGGGGAGTTTCAGTGCTAGAAAGTGGAGTTGAACTCTCCAAAGGGAAAGGCTGGAGGGGCTGAAGTGAGTACAGGCTCCCCAGCCCCTATGCTGGTCCCCACTTGGCCATGCCAATCTTCCTAGCCAGGCTCTTTGAGAGCAAATCCCACATTCTGCAGGAGAGCTGGAAATCCAGTCTTCTTGAGGTCTGAAGGTGCTTTTATGTTTCCAAATCTATCAGAGCCTGGAGTATCCTTTGTAGCCCTTAGAAACAGTCCATGGCAAAGTCAGGGATTCCCACTGGCAGAGCAGGAGGCAGGCAGCCCTGTGAGCTTTCTGGAGGATTCTAATCAAGTGACTGGGAGGCCGGAGCTCTTGGCATGACCGCCAGCCCCCGCCCCCATGTTTACACTCAGCCCCCGTTGGCACCAATGGGGATCTCAAACCCAGCCTGGGACCTTGGGAGCATCTCTTCCAATGTCAGAATAAACAGAAATCCCCACTTGAGAGTGTTATGAATCTTCTCAACACAGCACTTTATAAACCTCGGGGGCTATGTGCCCTTGAGTGCTGGCAGCATTAATATTTATTCACTAGGGACCAAGTTTTGCCTGCAGAAGCCCATGCTAGTGCCTGGAAATTCTCCTGTGATCAGAGCCAGAGGCAGAGTCCCAGCTCTTGCACTGCACATACCTGGGAAGGTGGTTAGGAGCAGGCCTGGAATCCCTCCCAACACGGCCAAATCACTCACTGCCACTTTGTCCCTGAGGAATTCCAAAACACAAGACCACAGGATGTCTTGCCCATTTCTGATCCCAGGTCCAAAGGGCCCACCTTCTGCCCCACATCTGTCCCAGTAGACTTGACTTTAAACTGCTTTTGTTGGCTGGCTGCAGTGGTGCACACCTGTAATCCCAGCACTTTGGGAGGCCGAGGTGGGTCGATCACCTGAGGTCAGGAGTTTGAGACTGGTCTGACCAACATCGTGAAACCCCATCTCTACTAAATACAAAAAAAATAGCTGGGCATGGTGGTGCATACCTGTAGTCTCAGCTACTTGGGAGGCTGAGGCAAGAGAATCTCTTGAACCCGGGAGGCGGAGGTTGCAGTGAGCTGAGATCGCGCCATTGCACTCCAGCCTGGGCAACAAGAGTGAAAGTCTGTCTCAAAAAACAAACAAACAAACAATCAAAAAAACTGCTTTTGTTCAGGGTGAACCTTATTCCTAGCGCTTAATTGTAAAGAATGATAAAGTCCAGGATAGACCACAGAGCGATCTGAGAAAGACCAAGAGAAAGAGAGAAAAAGGTAAAGGCACACACAGAAAAAGAAAAACATGCTTTCAAATTCACTGACAAACAGCATCTTCCACTAAACTTTCCCTTGTTCTGATTGTAACTCCCAGCCACCCCTTAGCTAGCTGTCTTTGAATTATAATTGCCTCTCAAACTCCTGGTACTGTAACCTTAAACCTTGCAATTGTGCCCCAGGACAAATCAGTATTAATTTAGCTAATGCAGTACGTCTTAGACATCTCTCTAGCCTCCACTTTGAATAAGGATATCCTCCCCCCTTCCCCCCCTCCAAAAAAAAAGTGTATTTTAGGACCGATGAAGCAAGTGTGCATGGATTCTAGGTTGCGGTTCTCAGATGTCCGGAGCTGGGGGCCAGAGGAAAGGGGAGGTGCTCAGCTTCCAGGACTCTGAGGGGAGAAGGGAGTGAGTGTCTCCTCTTTCACAGCCCTGGGAGGACTCTCAGCCACACCCTTTCCCTTGGGAATTCCAGTCCTTCCTAGGGGAGGCCCAGCGCTCTCATGGGTCTCCTCTAGAATTTGCAGGAAACCAGTAGGAAACCACAGATCCCCTGGGGCGAGGGAGGTAGGGACAGAAAGATTGTGCGGTTGAATCTAAAATACGAAGGGAGGTTAGGAGCAGCCGCCAAAGGGATTTCATTAAGGAGACCACAGAATTTAGCCTTATGAAGTTCATGCCCATGTGGAGACAATGCCAGGGTAGCCAGAGAAGGGTTGGAAGGGCTGGGATGTAGAATCCATGCCCTGCACCACCGCCCGGCAGCAATTATCTGCGGTTAGCTGGTTACTCCGAGCTGCCAACTCCTGAATGCCACGGCCTCCCAACTGAGCCTGAGACATGGCATTTTCTGAGCCAATCCTCCCTCTTTCTGTGTGATTTCCATTTTTTCTAGGGTGTCTCTGTTCTTAGAAGTACATCAGATAACTGCTCTTAAGTGAGCTAAAATTAAGCTCCCAAACAAAGAGTTATGAGTGCTGTTTTATTTCTAGAGATGAAAATTGCACGAGTAACTTATTTATTTGACTACATTACATTACAGTAGAAGGAAGGAGAGGACTGTGGTGCAAAATAGTAATTAACTGTTTTTTCTCTGTCCTGAAAATTAGTGCATAGTTAGATCAAAATATGACAGGGTGCACGCTCATTTAATTTTTTAAATTGCTTGGTAACTTCAAATAAAACCACTGCCGTGGATCTGTAGGACTGTGTGAATGCTGAATACTCAATGGCATTTTGGAAACCACTTCTGTATGATCTGTATGGCACAAGATGATAGCATTCATTCATTTATCTGGTCAGCAAATATTAACGACACCTACTGTGTGAAGCTGTCTCTGGGGAGCAGTCATGCGCGCTGGGGAATTATGTAAGTCCAAGATGCTGAGGAACAAGAACAATCCCCTGTATCATTTATTCGTCCATCCACTCATTCATTCACTCAACAACCACTTAGGCAACTTCATTTCTGTGTTGACGTTCCTGCTCACAGTTTAATGCGGTAGGATGGGGTTGGGGGCAGGGGAGAGGAAATGAGAACTACCAGGATACATATGAGTCACTGAGGCTTGTTTGCTGATCTGATCAAAAGAAGCACATGCAAAGCCATCCAAGAAGAGGGTCTGATTCATTCATTTCTTCCTATGCTCACTGATTAATTCACTCTTTCCAAAGAGTTTATTGAAGACCTACTGTGCCCTGCAGATAGGATGATGAGTGAAATAGACTTGATCCCTCTCTTCATGGAGCTTACAGTCTGGAGAGAGGGGCAGATGTTCGTCAGAGAATCATATGAACCAATGTGAAATCATTAGTCTGGCAGGTGCCTTAACGAGAGGTGTCTGGAGCTCATGGAGCCTCTGGTCCTAGGCTAGGGGCAGCGTCACATTCTCAGGCAGGGGTTACATGGAAACATCTCAGGGAAGAGCGTTCTAGGCAGAGGGAACAGCAAGTGCACAGACCCTGTGGCAGATGGAACTTGGTGAAGATGAAGGCTGAAAGGTGGGCAGAGTGAGGCTAGAGGCACAGAGGAAGGGGAAGCTGTGAGCTGAGCTGGGGAGAAAGATTGAGGCGACGCCACAGAGGCCTTGATGAAGGATTTTAGGCTTTATCTGAAAAGCAGTGGGTAAAGCCATCATGTAATGTGAATGTTGTTTAAGGGGCAATGTGGGCAGAATGGAAGCCTGGGTGTTTGGTGGTGTTGGACAGGGCAGTGGTGGAGGAGATAGAGAGAAAGCAGATGTGAAACACGTGTGGGAAGAGCTGCCTTTGGTCCAGAGGTGGAAGCTGAAGGAGTCAGAGTCTGCAGGGCTAGATGGGCAGGCAGAGACAGTAGGGAAGGGCACGTGCAGATGGAAAAAGGGCAGCTCTCTATCAGATCAGTGAGCAAGCCTCAGTGACTCACACTGGAGGCCACAAGACCTGTAACAATGAACACACGGGACCCCCTTGGATGGTTCCTTAATTGGTGGTCCAAGACTTTTCCTTAAACGACTTTCCTTTTCTCCCTCTTGTGTTATAGAATTGCTGAAATTTTCTGAAGCCAGTCCAACAGGTGTGCCCACCTATTGCCTACTTATCCGTGATGAACCCTTACACATTGGGTAATTGTGTGTGCAAATGGGTAGTTAGGTATCTAACTATGATAGTGCATGTGTGGGTATGTAATTACTAGATTTGCATTTGCAAATGCTCATTTCCTTAAACAACCCTCTCCCCACTCCCACTTCTCAGCTACCCTCCTACCCCACAACACACACATACCCAGGTGTAGGACTGGGCCAGGTGCATCTCTTACGTCTGCTCGGCTGCACCAGAGGAAGCTCCTTCTTCAGCGTCCCTTCCCCATTCTATGCACCACCATGCCCTCCACACTGAGAGGAAGAAACCAGTGACATGGCCCTGTCTTCTTCCATCTCTGGTGGTAATTGTTTGCCCCACCTGTAAATAGTACAGTCTGTAAATTACACATGAGCAGTTGCTTTTCTACTCCCAGTTCAGCCTCACCTTTCCAAGGCGGAATCACCATTTATGAACTGGACTTACACAATCTAGTGTGCAAGTAAGCTGCACACTGAGCTGAGCACAAGAGAAAAGTTGAGGTGACACCATGGAGGCCTTGATGAAGGATTTTAGGCTTTATCTGAAAAGCAGTGGGTAAGCCATCATGCCACGTGAAGGGTTGTTTAAGGGGTCAACCCCTTAACACTGGTTTTGGAGCACTGGTTTCGGAGTCTTGCACATCTGCTTCCCCTTTCATCTTGTGAGCTCGGTTACTCCTGAAAATAAATGTAATGTGTATTCAGGGTTTAGTGTAATCCTTATTTGCATTAATGCATTTGTGCTTCATGTCATTGTACTGAATGAAGTTCTAGTCTTATTAGGGCTTTCGTTGTGTACAAAGGGACAATGCTTAGATTAATCTTAATTGCTACCAATTTTCATCTTATCTATGGTACAAGATTAATGAAAAGTGATAAAAGAAGGAACTGACAAGACAGGTAGTTTATGACTCTAAAATCAGATAGTCTGCAAACAGACAAGGTGTCATTTTGGGTACCATAAAGGGGATGTCCAATAACTAGAACATAGAAGTGGCATTTTGTTGTTTTGTTTGCAGTATCTACAGTCAAACACCTAAGGCACACATCTGGTTTGGGGTGGACCAGTTGCAGTTTAACGTTAAAACCCAGCCCTGCTGGTGGATGTAGAATGCTGGTCTGAATGTGTCAGAGTGATTGGTTAAGAACTGTGCCTCCTGCAGGAAGATGACTCAGGGTCACCCAGACCTTGGTTTATCTGCCAAAGAAGGGCCACCAGGATGCCTTTTCTGGGGAGGTTCCATATGTTGCGCCTAAATGTCTCAGTGATTGGATTTTAGTGGCATGTTCTCTTTTGACAACAAGCTTTGCTTCTGCCATGTTGAAATGCAACCTTAATAGCTGTGTACCTCTTCATGTGGCTGAGTCTGAGAGGCAGCAAAAGATCTACCTTTCTCCATAATTTTTGTTTAGTAAGGACTTTTTATCACTTTAATGCAAGTTAAGCTTTGTTTTGAATATAAGACTTATGGTAACCAGGTCAGTTACATTTTTGTTTTCATTATGTTTTTTAAGTTAATAAACCTGATTTTTTAAGAGCAGTTTTAGGTTTGCAGCAAAATTGAGTGGAAAGTACAAAGGCTTGTCCCCACAATTCCTCGCTATTAACATCCCCCACTACATCAGTACAATTGTTACCACTGATGAACTACATTGACACGTCAATATCACCCAAAGTCCATGTTTACATTAGGGTGCACTTGGTCTACATTCTGTGGGTTCTGACAAATGCATCATGACATGTATCCACCATTGCAGTATCATACAGAATCTTCTCCCTGCCCTAAAACTCCTCTCTGCAATTCCTACTTCATTATGTTGTAAAAAAATGACTTATCACCAAACAAAAAATGCCAGTCACCAAAAATCCCAGCCTTTTATTTAAGCAGAGGGTTGATTGGTACCTCTCTCCATCTCCTGATGGGATAATTTTGCCTGTAGATGGGAATTTGGACTGGAGAATCTCTTTCAAATAAGAGATCACATGATCTGTGTTCTAGAGTCTATAAAATAAACAATTGAAAAGGAAGTGTCCAACTTGACTTATATTTTCTGGATCAATTTGACTTTCTGGGAATTTGGGGTTTACTTTTGCTTTTGGCAATTTCTTTAGATTTGTCTCTTCCATCCGTCTTTCTTTGAGAAGCTTGATGCAGACCTGCCAATTGTTACAGTGTAGCAGTTTCAGGGAAGAGAGTAAGGAAGTGATTCTAAGGACAGGAGGAGCTTTCTACAGATGTGTCCTGCCTCCATTTGCTATGAGAGGGCTCTCTCTCTTTTTTTTTTTTTTTGAGACAAAGTCTCGCTCTGTCGCCCAGGCTGGAGTGCCACTGTGGTGGCATGATCTCGGCTCACTGCAACCTCTGCCCCCCCGCCAGGTTCAAGCGATTCTCCTGCCTCAGTCTCCCGAGTAGCTGAGATTACAGGCATGCACCACAATGCCTGGCTAATTTTTGTATTTTTAGTAGAGACGGGGTTTCACCATGTTGGCCAGGCTTGTCTCGAACTCCTGACCTCAGGTGATCTGCCCGCCTTGGCCTCCCAAAGTGCTGGGATTACAGGCGTGAACCACCGTGCCCAGCCAAGCAGGCTCTCTTTTAAAGGGCTTCCTGACCTCAGGCCAGCTAGGCACCTCCACCTTCCTGCAAACCTCTTCTTACACTCCAGCTTTTTGCTAGAGCCCAGAGCTCCCAGTTGGCCCTTCCACATCCTGTAACTCTATGGCTGCAAACCTGGGCACTTACTACTTGTTAGAAGTTGTTACTTCAGGTCTTGGATAATAGAGGCTGGGGTGACGATGGCTGTGGCTTGAGACTCAGGTGATAGGAAAAGCTGTACCTGTCCCTGAGTTTGTGTTCTTAATCTCATGATTCGTTAACAGATGGTCTTCAATGTCTAAAGCCACATTTGCATTATAAATGGGAGAATTTTGCTGGAAAGAACTCTCTCTGGTGTGAGGACTCTCCACCTAGCCCTCATCTCTTGTTCATTTTGTCAAACAAATCTACATGTGTTAAAATTGCAAAGAACTAAATACACACACCACACTCACAGATGAGTGCATGTGAAACTGGTGAAGTCTGGGTAAAGCTGGAGGGATGTATCAACGTTAGTTTCCTGGCTGTGATGCCAAACTATCTATCATTTTTCAGGATATTACTATTGTGAGAAACTGGGTGATGAGTAGACAAGATTCCTCTATTATTTCTTACAACTGAGTGTGAATCTACAATTATCTCAAGACAAAAAGCTTAAAAAAACTCAGCTTTTACTTCTTTGTTTTATATTGCCATTTCCACCATACTCCTTACAGTTTGGTGTTCTGTGGATTCTTTACTAATCTGCCTCGTTTATTTAAATGTTAATTGGCGTCTGTTAATTTGATTTCAGTACTAGAAGCCAAACTCAACAATAAGACCTCTTAATGATTACAAGGTATTAGGGCTTGGACAAGGGGGTCTGAAAAGACCCTCATCCCTACAAGAAAGTAACCAGTGTTCAGAAATAAATAGGCATGAGAGAGATAGAAGGAGAGAGAGAAAGAGAGAATACCCTAACGGAAAGAATGACTGATTGGCAAATTTAAGAGCTCACAAAACAGACCAGGTCTAGGATGTTAGAAAGTACAAACAGAAAATAGCCCATGATTTCAAACATTAATTCTTTAGTTTCTTTTTCCCTTTTAAATTTTGAAATAATTATAGATTGATAAGAAGTTGCAAAGATAGTGTGGAGAGGTCTTTGGTTTTCCCCATTGCTTGCATCTTAGATAACTGTAGTGCTGCATAATAGCAAAAGCAGGAAACCAACATCACTACAATGTACCTGGTCAGTTCTGTGTCATTTGATCACATCTGTAGATTCTGTAACCACTGCCTCTATTATGACACAGAAGTGCTCCTCACCACAAGATCTCCCTCATCTACCCATTTCCAGTTATATCCCCTCCGTGCCCCAATCATCCCTAGCCCTTGGTGCCTACCCATCTGTTTAATTTTCTCAATTTGAGAATGTTGTATAAATGGAACCATATGGTGTATGACCTTTGGCATTGGCTTTTTCTTTTTCTTTTTTTTTAAATTATAGTTTAAGTTATAGGGTACATGTGCAGAACGTGCAGTTTTGTTACATAGGTATACATGCGCCATGGTGGTTTGCTGCACCCATCAACTCGTCACCTGCATGAGATATTTCTCCTAATGCTATCCCTCCCCTAGCCTCGCAATCCCGGACAGGCCCCAGTGTGTGATGTTCCCCTCCCTGTGTCCATGTGTTCTCATTGTTCAGCTCCCACTTATGAGTGAGAACATGCGGTGTTTGGTTTTCTGTTCTTGTGTTAGTTTGCTGAGAATGATGGTTTTCAGCTTCATCCATGTCCCTGCAAAGGACATGATCATCCATGTCCCTGCAAAGGACATGAACTTATCCTTTTTTATGGCTGCATAGTATTCCGTGGTGTATATGTGCCACATTTTCTTTATCCAGTCTATCATTGATGGGCATTTGGGTTGGTTCCAAGTCTTTGTTATTGTGAATAGTGCCGCAATAAACATATGTGTGCATGTCTCTTTATAGTAGAATGATTTATAATCCTTTGGGTGTATATCCAGTAATGGGATTGCTGGGTCAAATGGGATTTCTAGTTCTAGATCCTTGAGGAATCGCCACACTGTCTTCCACAATGATTGAACTAATTTACACTCCCACCAACAGTGTAAAAGCATTCCTATTTCTCCACATCCTCTCTAACGTCTGTTGTTTCCTGACTTTTTAATGATTGCCATTCTAACTGGTGTGAGATGGTATCTCATTGTGGTTTTGATTTGCATTTCTCTGATGGCCAGTGATGATGAGCTTTTTTTCATATGTTTGTTGGCTGCATAAATGTCTTCTTTCGAGAAGTGTCTGTTCATATCCTTCACCCACTTTTTCATGGGGTTGTTTTTTTCTTGTAAATTTGTTTAAGTTCTTTGTAGATTCTGCATATTAGCCCTTTGTCAGATGGATAGATTGCAAAAATTTTCTCCCATTCTGTAGGTTGCCTGTTCACTCTGGTGATAGTTTCTTTTGCTGTGCAGAAGCTCTTTAGTTTAATTAGATCCCATTTGTCAATTTTGGCTTTTGTTGCCATTGCTTTTGGTATTTTAGACATGAAGTCTTTGCCCATGCTTATGTCCTGAATGGTATTGCCTAGGTTTTCTTCTAGGATTTTTATGGTTTTAGGTCTTAAGTTTAAATTTTTAATCCATCTTGAGTTAATTTTTGTATAAGGTGTAAGGAAGGAGTCCAGTTTCAGTTTTCTGCATATGTCTAGCTAGCCAGTTTTCCCAACACCATTCATTAAATAAGAAATGTTTTTTTTTTTTTTTTTTTTGAGATGGAGTTTTGCTCTGTCACCTAGTCACCCAGGCTGGAGTGCAATGGTGTGATCTTGGCACACTGCAATCTCCATATCCCGGGTTCAAACGATTCTCCTGCCTCAGCCTCCCAAGTAGCTGGGATTACAGGTGCCCACCACCATGCCCAGCTCAATTTTGTATTTTTGGTAGAGAAGGGATTTCACCATGTTGGTCAGGCTGGTCTTGAACTCCTGACCTCAAGCAGTCCACCTTCCTAGGCCTCCCAAAGTGCTGGGATTACAGGCGTGAGCCACCGCACCCAGCCTTAGCATTGGCTTTTTAAAATTCAGCATAATGCCCTTGAGCGCCATCCATGTTTTGCATGTATTAAGAATTCATTCCTTTATATTTCTGAGTAGCACCTCATGGCATAGATGTACCACAATTCATTTCACTATTCTCCTATTGTAGGACTTTTTTTTTTTCCAGAATTTGGCTGTTATAGCCAAAATTTCTGTGAACAATGGTGTACAGGTTTTTGGGTGAACGTAAGTTTATTTTTCTAATATAAGGGCTCAGAAGTGCAATTGTTAGATCGTATGGTAAGGGTATGTTTTATTTTTTATTTTTTAAGAAAATGTCAAAGTTTTCCAGAGTGGCTGTACCATCCTACATTTGTACCAGCAATGCATGAGAGATCAGGTTGTTTGCATCCTCAGCAGCATTTAGTATTGTCATTTTGAACAGAATTTTAACTGTTTTAATCAGTATGTAGTGTTATATCATCATGCTTTTAATTTGTATTTCCCTAATGGGTGGTGATGCTGAACATATTTTCTTGTGTTTATTTGCTATTCATATCTCTGTTTTGGTGAAATATCTGGCCATGTCTTTTGCCTGTTTTCTAATTATATTATTTATTGAGTTGAGTTTTGAGGGGTTTTGTTTTGTTGTTGAGACAAGGTCTCACTTTGTCGCCCAGGCTGCAGTGCAGTGGTGCTGTCATAGCTCATTGCAGCCTTCAACTCCTGGCCTCCAGTGATCCTCCCACTTCAGCCTCCTAATGAGCAGATGAGACTACAGGTGTGAGCTACCATGCCTGGCCTGAGAGTTCTTTCTACATATTAGATATGAGTCTTTGGTCATTTACATGGTTTGCAAACATTTTCCCCTAGTCTGTAGCTTGTCTTTTTATCTTCTTAGCAGGGTTTTCTGCAGAGCAAAAAATTTAATTTTGACAAAATCCAATTTATTAATTTTTCCTTTTGTGAATTTTACTTCCGGTATCATATTTAAGAACCATTTGCCCAGGACCTAGGTTCCTATGATTTTTTTCCTATATTATCTTCTAAAAGTTTCATAGTTTTATGCTTTATATTTACATTTGTAATCCATGTTTTGTGTAAGATATGAGATTTAGGTCAAGTTTCTTTTTTTGTTGTTGTTGTTGTTTGTTTATAGATGTCCAGTTGTTCTAGCTCCATTTGCTGCAAAAAACTCTCCTTCCTTCATGGAATTGCTTTTGCATCCTTGTCAAAAATCAATTGGCCTTACCTGTGTGGGGGGCTACTTGTGAGTTGTCCGTTCTGTTCCATTGATCTATCTATTTTTTTTCTTTTACGAGATGGAGTCTCACTCTGTCACCTAGGTTGGAGCTCACTGTAGCCTGGAATTCCTGGGCTCCAGCTATCCTCCTGCTTCAGTCTGGTCTACGTATCTTGATATTTGAGAATAAGAAAGAAGGACTTCAAGATCCGGGTTAGACTCCCCATGTCCCAGTACCTCTGGCCTCCATCAAGAATGGATGTGAGCACTGGAACTGGGCTCACCACCCCAGTGGGGTTTGCTCTGCACAGGAGCACGTGTGAAGGACTTTACCCACTGCTTTCTCTACCACATTCCCCAGACACTACTGTTTTGGGTCTCTTTTCATTTCTTTTCCTTGCTTACGCATGTTCTCAGATTAAAGTGGGATTTTCTGAAACAGATTTTTTCTATAATGGGGTAAAAACCGTAAGTAAACAGAATTATCATAACCATTTAAATAGTAATAAAATATGTTTTTCTATTTCTATTCAAAGAGGAGGAAAGGTAACTGGAGAAGATGAAAGGAAAAACTAGATTTGTGGGTGGTAGGTGTGTTTTTTTCTTCTTCAATAACAGGTACAGAGTTTTAGTAAAGGACTTCAAGGGAAAAGCAAAAAAATAGCATATACTGTTATGGGGTTATTTTTATCTTTCATTTTTGTGACAACTTATTTGTACTTAAGAGAATCTTTCCAAAGAGTTAGAAGCATCATTAAATAAAGACTGTGAAATGTGCAATATGGCTTATTTATTTAAATGTTAATTGGTCCAACGAACACTTCTAATTAGCTCTATATTTGCTTAGCAAAAAGTTTTACAAATTCCAATTGTGAAAAGCAGCTATTTTGAGCTGGTAAGCATGTTGCAGCCTCAGCTATGATTTTTCTATAGTTCTCAGCCCTTGAAGGCACAATTTAATTTTTCATGTATGCATACTAGCAACGGTAAACACTTGCGAGTGTAAAGAACCTTCTTTAATTAGCTGCACAACAATTAAAGGATTCACAAACTAAATTGAACCCTGTCTCGGTGCTTACTAGCTGAATTCTACCACCTGTCACAACAGCACTTTGTTCAATCTGTTATGCAAAATCATTATAGCAATATAGCGGAGGGGAAAAAAAAAAGAGAAAACAGCAATTATTTCTTACTTTTCTCTTGAATGGGTTATTTTGGGTTATACTGATGTCAGGTTCATTGAAGCTAACCTTTTGAAATCTGTAACAGCATAATACTTCTAAGGCAGTCTCAGAATGGCTAGAAGAATATTCCGTTTTACGCTTTTAGGAGGAAGCAGCATTCATTTCTTTTCTCCTAAAAGTGCTGGAGACTCTGATCATTTGAAACAACCTGTTCTACCTCTTCCAGCCACCTTCCATTTGCCTTTTTTCACCGGGAACCCTGTACGGCTCGACAGGCTTCTGTGTTTTAAAAGCTTGCAAACCGCGGCCGACGTGAGTTTAAAGATGCAATTCTCAAACTGCCGCCTCCAGAGCATCTCGAGTCATATTACTTCATAAGCCCAGTGACTTACTGTAAAAACATGTGTGTTGCTTGCTTTTTAAACATTTTTTAAAATTGAAATATATATATATATAATTTTCAAAAATTTGATTTAAACTAAACTGCTCTCCTGTTTAGACTGGGTCGGAGGGGAATGTTACCCCCACCCCACCCTGGCCATTTGCAGAGACAAAGGCTTTATTGTGAGGCCCAAACCCAAAGCCTGACATGACAGACTTCTCCCTGGAGTCGAGGAATAAATGTTTACATTTGGTGTTGCCGTGCCCTGGCCCCCTGGTAGGAATGCCTGCAACTCTGGGCTTTCACATACAGAAGGGATGGGGAGGGATGCTTTGCGGAGGAGAACACCACTGCTGACGAGCTGCACTTTGAGATGCTGCCTGGCATTGCTTAAAATGGCATCAATAACATATTGTTAGCCCCAGCCTCCAAAGCATATGTGATCTGGCCATTTCAGACGTCGGAGTGACTGTAGACAAACTGCTGAGCTCAGTCAGAGGGTCTGCATTCTCCCACATTACAATATTTTTTATAAGTTGTTCTTTACATCATTTCAGGAAAATGCACAACGCAGACAAGGCAGGCCTTTGAAAATCTAAACTCTTTCCCTGAAAAAATGCTGAAAGGAGGAAAGTGAGAGCCAAAGGTCAAAGGCTGCGCAAGAATGTGTTTCTCTCTTTTTCCTATTTCTTAAGCAGAGGAAACTGTCATCGTTGTGGCATTTGGGTAAGAAAGACTATCTCCAATCAGGTCCAGGAGGGAGAATTTGAAGTCTACAGGAGCTTCTCTCTTCTTTCTGCTGAAATCCAGCTCTTCGGCTGGTCCAGGGCTAGTGCATGGAAACTAAAGTGAGCTGCTATCCGCTTTATTGAAGTTGGTGAAATGCTTACCTCCTGCAAACTTGCAGCTCTAGAAAGAAGACCCACTTGCTGTCTTCCGCAGCCTCCCTGTCTGCTGCGGCACTCGGCTGCAGTTTTATTGCCAGAGTCTCCAAGTGCAAGGTCCAGCTGCTCTTTGTCCCTGGGCATGCTGTCCCCCTCGTTCTTCCTGTGCTCTTGACAACAGTGTCTGCACCAGGCTTTTGATGGGAGGCTGCTGTTGCCTTCAGGGATGGGATGGTCACATAGTAGGCTCTCAGTGAACATCTGGTGATGACCGTAAATGTAATCTCCACTTGGCCGAAGAACTCATGGGAATTGAAGGGTGGATTCAGGCAATTTAAGCCCTTCAGCATTCCCCTCTACTTTTTTTTCTTTTTCCTTTCCTTTTCTTTTTTTTTTTTTCTGCTGTTCATTTAGAATCTCCTCATCACGGTGCACTATTTGTTCCATCCCACGTTTCTTATTGCTAGTCTTGCAAGGGAAGATGGTAGGTAGAAGAACTGTAGCGTAAGGCCAGCGTTGCCCACGCAGGGCCTGCCTACCTTGTGCTCAGACCTGGGTTAGGCACAAAGGGGGCCATCCTGCCTTCAAGAGGCTTCTAGTCTGGGCGCAGAGCCCAGACTCCCCAAGGAAATGTGGAGACAGCCTTGGTGTAGATTCTGTATTTGGGGCAGGCCAGAGGGGGACACTGTTTTCTGGCACCCCAGCATCCCTGGAACTCCAGCATCCTCAACTGCAGGCCACTTGAGGTAGTGGTGGCTTAGCAGTGAGGCGCATGGCACGTGGAGACAGGCAGTCTGGGGTTCAATCCCAGCAATCTAGTGATCAGATGTGAAACTTTAGGCAAGTTATTTAACCTCTCTGTGCCTCAGTTTCCTCAACCATAAAACGAATATGATAGTAGTAAAACTCGCTGATAGAGTTTGAGAATTATGTGAAGGCACTTAGAACAGCACTGAGTGCCCAGGAAGTACCACGTTAGTTACCATTGCTGTTTGTTTCTAGAAAACTCTCCAACCATGATTTTCCTCTTCTCTCATACTACAACCACAGTCATCAACGCAGAAGAAGACTTCTGTGACCAAATGTCCGGAGGCGGGGGGGCTCCTCAACACACCCAGCAGTGGACACCAGCTGGGTGTCCCCAATTCAATTCTGCCACCATCTACCCAGAGATCCCACAGGTTGCGAGCTCAGTCCCCAAGACGGTCCTGCCCCAGGCACCAGTTGCAAGTCCAGGCCTCACGAACTTCTGACCAACAGGCTTCACGTTGGGGTTCCCATGACCCCCTCTTTGGGTCCTATTAATTTGCTGGAGCATCTCATGGAAACACTTACTTATGTTTACCAGTTTATTATAAACAATATTACGAAGGATGTGGGTGAAGAGAGGCGTAGGGGAATGTATGGGGCATGGTTGGGAGCTTCCACGCCTTCCCTGGGCACCACTGTCCGGGAACCTCAATGCATTCAGCTATCCCGAAACTCCCAGAACCCAGTCCTCTTGGGTTTTTAGGGAAGCTTCATGATGTCATACATATCCTTCAGAATATAGGGTGAGACCCTCTTTGGGGAGGGTCTTAAGACCCCAAGTCAGAAAGATGGGGGAAGATTAGAGTCCTGCCTTGGGGCAGGTGAAAGGAGGTCAGAAAAAGATCGGAAATATTCTGTTTCCTGAGGCCTAATACTGCAAACATTACAACAAAAGACTCTAACAGGGACCATGGAAGTTATGAGCCAGGAACTGCAGACAAAACCTATGTATATATAATAACACTGCACTGCTACTTCCTGAACTTGGGGTCTCCCTGTGCCTGAACTCCATAGGTTCTGAGACTCAACAGAACCTTAGGAAACCATCTCCTAGCTCCTGGCTTCAGGCTTGATGGGTCTGATGAGCCATCAGACCAGAGTCTTCCAGGGAAAGCTTCTCGATGGGTACTGAACCATTTAAGACTGCACTTCTCCCTTGCCTCTTGATACTGTTTATGGGCGCAGTGTTGTAGTCTAGAAGGTGGATTTTCAAAACCGGTGTGATCAGTCGCCGCACCCGAATCATTTTCCACCTTTACATCCTGCCTACTGGAAATTGGATTACTTACTGAAGAATGTGGAGGCCCTTGATGCAGAGGCACTGTTAACATTTTTTTTTTTTTTTTTTTGAGATGGAGTCTCACTCCGTATCCCAGGTTGGAGTGCACTGGCGCAGTCTCCACTCACTGCAACCTCCACCTCCTGGGTTCAAGCGATTCTCCTGCCTCAGCCTCCCGAGTAGCTGGGATTACAGGCACCCGCCAACACACCCAGATAATTTTTGTATTTTTCGTAGAGACGGGATTTACCATGTTGTCCAAGCTGGTCTTAAACTCCTGACCTCAGGAGATCCACCCACCTTGGCCTCCCAAAGTGCTGGGATTATAGGTGTGAGCCACCATGCCCAGCTACTGTTTCTATCTTATCAGACCTGAAGGATCTCTAAAGTCAGGAGTTCCTGAGTATCTTCCATGCTAGAAGTATGTGCATTGTTCCATGTGCAGGGCACATGGAAGAGACACAATCATTGCTAACATATGAATTTATAGCCTAGCAGGGGCACCAAGAAAAGGGAACAACTAGTCAACCGCGATGCATGCCCAGGGAGAAACAACCCAAGGAAGAGGAGTGGGAGACGAGAGAGCGGAGTGTGGTTAAGGACTAGGAAAGGATCAGGAGCAGGTGCCACCGAGCAAGAATCTTAATTTGCCATGGTCATGGGTGGGGGAAGGTTCTGAAGGTGTTTTCTTTGAAATCCACACCGCTTTACTCCAGGCCAACAGGGATTTTGGCCAGGAGACTGCAGGCTGATGTAGGAGAGCTCTGCTGTTGGGGAAGGATACATTGTAGGGCTATAAATACCTGAGATAGGAAATGCGTATTTTTAGCTCCAAGCATTGAGGAAACTTGGATTATCTAGCAGTGATTGGGGTCATCTCCCAGCTCTGTTTCTACACTGGGAAACTGTACGGCCAGTTTTCCTTTTAAGGGTTGAGCAACGTGCCGGGGCTGGCACAGCTTGGTGCCTGACACAGAGTGACCCTTGGAGACTGTCTGTGGAATGACTGTGTGACAGCCTCCAGTGAACAAGTTTTCTGTAGCGGGTGTGCTCCTTTAAAGCAGGGGCCACCACAACTTGTTGGCATTTCCCTGGGTGTTGCTATCATGTCAGTTTCTCATGGTGATAACCTTTTAAAAGATGTTTGATCCCTAAACAGCGTAGAAAGAGATGCGAGCAGAGGAGATCCACAGAGTAGACAGAGGGCATCCCCAACCTCTGTTGTCTCTGCTGTGGACCCTGGACTGACTGCAATCATGTCAGGTCCCACCAGTTACTTTAATGAAGGGGGATTTTGCTTTTGCAGAAGTTGCTGCCTTTCTTGTGCCTGTTACTTTGCTCACTTATTACTGGGGTCACAGCAGGTGGCTGGATAAAGGATCACCGGAACCAGGGAGCCAGCCCTACAACTCCACTCTGCTCCTCCCTGACCTACCCTGTCCTGTGTGGCCAACAGACTGACCTTATGATCCCCAGAAGGCTGAAAAATCTACAAAGGATGTTTCTTCCTTTTTGTTTATATTGATGTTTTGCTAGTTTTTCTAAACATTACATAATGAGCTGATTTCAAAATCAGCTTGCTGTTTCGAGAAAACTCTCCAACCATGATTTTCCTCTTCTCTCACACTACAACTGTAGTCATCAACACAGAAGAAGACTTCTGTGACCAAATGTCAGGGTGGGGGGCTCCCCACACACCCAGCAGTGGACACCAGCTGGGTGTCCCCCAATTCAATTCTGCCACCATCTACCCGGAGATCCCACAGGGTGAGAGCTCAGTCCCCAAGATGGTCCCGCCCCAGACGACAGTCACAAGCCGGGGCCTCACGAACTTCTGACCAACAGGCTTCACGTTGGGGTTTCCAAAATCCCCTCTTTGTATTCTGAGCAGCAGGAAGGGAATGGACATCCCTGGGTGATCACCAAGATGAGTTCTTTGCTGTCTCTCCTTTCAGGCCCTTATGCATATATATTCTTTCTTTTTGTTGTTGTACATAAAGTGGATTATGCTTGCATACCATTTTGTGAACAGCCACTGAATTTAATGTATTCTTCTGCACCCTTCTTGATGAGTGCAAAAACAATTGCATGACTCTACCATGATTGATTTACTTAATCCAGTCCTGTGGGTGGAAATACAGATGGTTTCCAATTTTCTTTTTCTCTCATTAGATCTGGGGACTGGGCTCCTTGTCTTTGGCTCACAGAGGATGACTGGGGTTTCCGTTGTTGAGAGGAAAGTGGCCGTCATGAAATCAGTTGGGTTTTCTCTGATGTGATGGGCACTATGAGTACCTGCCTTGGCCCACTCATCACCAACCCTGAAGGGGTCTCAGGCATATACTTTTGGATTGTAGGTGGGTTATGAGAAAGATGGGCTGTGTTTCTTTTTGTGTGAGTGGATGTATGTACCCGTGCATGTGTACATGTGTGCACAGAAGTGTAGAGGAAGTTCAACCTGTTTTTTGCTTTGGGTTTGTGGTGATTGAATCCAGGCCATTATAGACCATGGGGAGAAGGGTGGAAATCTGGGTGTTGCATTCTAGTAAAATTGGCCACTAGTATAATTGCCCTAACCTTCTGAGTGTCTGCTCACGGGTGTTAAGCATTTGTCTGTACCATTTTTGATTAGTGCATGGTATCCAGGGGGTGCCCTTGTGAGCCAGCCTCCCCTCCCCATCACTACCTTTGTTCCTTGAGCTTCTTTCCTTCAGTACTCCATCTGCATTATTTGTCCAGGCCACAGCCTTTTCTCCAGGAATTAAAAAGTCATCACTGTTTTCTACTGCCATTCAATCTTCTTGACCTCTGATGAGAGTTGTGAGCTGCTCTGTCTGCCAATTTCAGCAGCTGGGAGGGATATTGGTGAGGGTACAGGAAGTAAGTGGAAGAAGGGTATTAAGGTGGTCACATCGCAGTTGCAATCTGCTTTTGTTTTATTCCTTTGGTTGTTAGTAATTAGTTATTCATCCATCCATATGTCCATCCATCCATCAGCCATCATTGATCCATCTGTCCATCTGTCCATCATCCATCCATCTATCTTTCCATCTATTCATACATCTATCCTTCCATCTATTCATCCATCCATTATTCTACATCATCCATCCATCTATATATTCATCCATCCTCCATCCATCGATCTTCTATCCATCCTTCATCTATCATCATCCATCTATTCATCTGTCTATTCATCCATTCATCCATCCACTCATCTGTCTATTCATCCATTCATCCATCCACTCATCCATTCATCCATCTATCCACCCACAAATCCATCATTCATTCATTCATTCATTATCATCCATTGGTCCATCCATCCATCCATCCATCCATCCACTCATTCATCCATCCATCCACTCATCCATCCATCCATCCACCCACAAATCCATCATTAATCCATTATCATCCATTCATCTATTCATCCATCCATCGATCCATTCATCCATCTATCCATATCTTTCTATCTAAACATTCATCTCTGGTATGTAGAATGGTGTCTGGCATAGAGTAGTTGCTCAATAAACATTTGTTGAATAAGTGAATGAATAAATACATAAAAGTCAGAGGTTTTGAACTTGGAGAGTGTATTTCCTGCCAATAGGCTGCAGCAGGCCTATGAGATTCAGATCACCTTGTTCTGCTAAAGGACATCTCAAGCCTTGCTAATCTTACAGAGCTCTCTTTTCTTACGTTGTTATCCTTGGGAGGCGCCCTGTCTAATTTTCTCGTTCCGAATCCCTGGTACCCCTGCTCCCAGCTTCCTTGGCAGCAGACAAGGAAGAAGGGCAATCTAGGTGTACTTTTATAAATGACACTTTGATGAACATCATTTCAGCTAAATCTTTGTACACGTTCTTAATTATTTCCTTAGGTTTAATTGCTAGAAGTGGAATTGCCAGGTTAAAGAGAATGCACATTTAAAGATTTGAATACCTGTTGCCAAATTGCCCTTCAGGCATGTTATGTCAAATTACGTCCCCCCACTACCACCACTGCCATACAAATTATGACCCTGTCCCTTTCTTTATATTCCTTCAAGTCTGAATGTTATTTAACAAAGTGGTACACCATACTAATTTTATATGCAAACTGTCTCATTTTGCTTTTTATTTCTCAAGCTTAATATGTATGTATATCTATATTTTATGTAGATATCTCTCTATATAGATGTAAAGATACATATCTTTAATGGAATGTCTCTAAGTCCCTTTGGTGAATTACCTGTTTATGCCTTCTGTCTGGTTTCCTTTTGGGTATTTGAATTTTTTTTTTTTTTTAACTGTAGCATCTCTTCATACATCAGAAGTATTAACCCTTTGTCTTATACACATCTTCTAATTGTTTCTTCCAAGTATTTCACTTGGAAAAATAGTTTGTACATGGTGTTTTCTAATGAGATAAAGGGATTTAAGTGATTAAATCTTTTAATGTATTCCTTTACTTTTTAGTGTCATGCTTTGAAAATGATTTCCTACCCCATTAATATATTAGTATACTCCTAAATTCACCTTAAGTATTTATGATTTTATTTTAAATATAAATTTCTAATCCATTAAGTGCTTATTTTGATGTATATCATTAAGGTAAAATTTTGTGTTCACACATTGCATGCATATTCATAATTTTCTATTAAAGAGATTTTAAAATTACATTTTCCAATTGATATATAAGACATATAGGAAAACTCCATTTACTTTTTGTTCTTTGAAATTTATAAATAAAATAACTTTAAAAAATTATTTCAAATAAATAAACAATGAAAAGTGAAGGTCTTTTTAAAATCTCTCACCTTCACCTCAATTTCACCCTCTTCTCAAGAGGTAATAATTTTTCATGGATTGGCATTATCTCTGCACATGCACAAATGCATAGAAATACAAAGGAGTTCTTGTTTTTCACAAACATGGCAAAACCCTATACACATTGCTTTGACGCTAGCATTTATATACTTAAGAATATAGAGATCTATTTAATTCTCTTAAACTTGGACAAAATTCCATGATATGGATGTACCATAACTACTTAGGTATTTTCCAATGGATCAATGATTGAATCATTTCCATTCTTTCTCCAATTAAAAAAATGCTGCAAAAAAAATTTCTGGCACATACACATGTGAATATTTCTATAATATAGATACCTCCAAGTGGCATTGTTAGGTTGAACGGTATGCACATTTAAAATTTTCATGGATATTGAAGAATTGCTTTCTAAACAGGGTGCACCAGTTTACTTTTCTGCAGATAGTGTGTGAGAATGGTCAGTTTCCCAAACCTGTACCAACAATATATATAAATAAAGCTTTTTAGTTTTTTTTTGCAATCTGATGCACCAAATTTTTAAAATTTTTATATGAATTTCCTTTGGCATATAGTTAAAGATATATTTTTATTTATACAACTTTATATGGCTTCATTTTAAAAAGTCTTTACCAAGGATTATAAAAAATTCTCCTATGATTTCAGTGATGACTTCTTAGTTTTAAAACTTTTTGTGTGAAGTAATGTTGTGTGGTGTACTTTTTAAATGCATAGACTATTATCTCAATATGTTTACTGATCAGTCTATTTTTATATCTGAATCATCACCTTTATCAAAACCACGTGTCACTTTGGGGCTTCTCTCTACATGGTTCATTGACATATTTGTCTACTTCTGTATACTACCACATTATTTCAATTATTATAGTTTTACTGTATTTTGATTTGATAGTACACATGCTGTCTTTTTATTCTTTCTTAAAACTTGCTTGGCAATTATCACATTTTTTAATGATGAATTTTAGATTTGACTTGATAAGTTTGGTAGATGATCTTATTGATAATTTGACTTGGATTTATAGATTAATTTTAAAAAAATTTATGTATTTGCAATATCACCATTTCATCCATGAACATGGTATAGTTCTATTCAGGTCTTATTTTACGCCCTTTTGTAAAGTTTTATGTTTTACTTTTATAGATTTTGCCCATGTCTTATTATATTTATTCTGGGTGTTTGAAATTTCCTCTGACAACTTACACTTGTTTTTTTTATACAGGAAAATGATCATTTTCAGTATATTGATTTTATCTTTGACATTTTACTACACATTTATTAGTACTAACAGTTTCGTACTTTATTCTTTGGATCTTTTAGGTACAGTCATTTTCAACTGTGAATAATGACAGTTTTGCCTGGTCCTTGTAAATAATTACAACTCATAACTTCTTTTTTTTTTCCAAAAATTTCACATTGTTTGTATTGACTAAGACTTCCAGGACAGAGTGTCTTGTTGCTAGCTTTAACAGAAATAATTCCAATGTTTTGCCATTAAACATAATGTGTGATTTGGCCATTTATCTTTTTATAAATCAGGAAGGAATGTTGAATTTTATCAAGTGATCTTGGGATGTTGTTGATATAATATGATTATTCTCTTGTAAGATATTAATATAGTGAATTAGTAGACTTTCTATTGTTGAATGAATCTTGAATTATTGGGGGTAAACTCTAGTTGTTCTTTAATAAATTATGTGAATATACCATATGGTTCATTTCACTAATATTTTATTTGATATTTATATTGCTGTTTATAAATGAGATTGCCTTATAGCTTCTAATAGAAAGTAGTAGTAATAGTAGTAACAGTAATTCTTGTCCTTCCTTTTCCCCTTCTCCTTCTTCCCCTCTTTCTCCTCCCTCCCTTCTTTCTTTTTGTCTTATATGCTATATCTAGTAGCACTATCCTAGTCTCAGAGAATGAAATGAGAAACTTTCTATCTTTTCTGTGTTCCGAGATGGTTTATATACAGAGACGATCTGTTTCTTTGAACTTCTGGTAAACTATGAACATAAAACTGATGAGGCTTTTTTTTTAAATGTAAATGTTCATTATCTTTAAATTTCTTCTATAGTTATTCTTTTATTCAGGTATGTTACTTCTCATTGTCATATCTGATAATTGTTTTAGACAATTCATTTATTTTAGTGTAGATTTTCAAATTTAATGGTATAAAGTTGTTCTGTATTTTATCATTATTTTAAAATGTCTTTTGTATCTGAATTTATATTCCCTTCCTCAATCCCATGTTGTTTGTGTTTTCTGTTTTTATTCTCATCCATATTGCCACATTTATTTTCTTGGTCTTTTCAAAGAAACTGTTTTTAGTTGTATTGAATGAGCCTTTTGGGGGAAAGGGTGTGGAGCGGTTCTATTTAATTAGTGTCTGCTGTTATTTTTATGAATCCCTTCTTACTTTCATCAGGTTTATTTTTATTACCCCCCTCCCTAGTTTATGGAATTGAAGGCTTTGTTCATTTGTTTTCAATTCTTTTCACTTTCTATTCATTACATTAAAGGTTATAAAGTCTCATTTGACTACCCTCTTAACTACATCCTAGAATTTTTATTCGTTTGTTTTGCTATTGCTTTCTTTTTACTTTTAATTTGAACAGGTATTTAATAAGATTTATAGGTTTTGGAACTTTATTCAGGTATTTTTGAATGCTGTAATACATGTAACATTTTTGAGATGTTGCATGGATGTTTGTAAAGAATTCATATTTTCTGTTGGGTATGGGGTTCTGTCATTCTTATTTTTAAACATTTATTTTTAAAGCCTAATTTCCTATCTGAGGAAGGCATGATAACCTTTTCCATGATGAATTTGTTAGTTTTGCATTACATTACCCGCTTTTGCATTACGTATTTTATAGCTTTGTTGCTAGGTGCATAGAAGTTCATCACTATGATTGCTCCTTGAAGTTCTTTGATAGACTGTATTCTTTCTTGACATAAAAATTCCCTGTACTGGCTGGGCACGGTGGTTCACACCTGTAATCTCAGCACTTTGGGAGGCCGAGGTGGGCAAATCATGAAGTCAGGAGTTCGAGACCAGCCTGGCTAACATGGTGAAACCCCCTGTCTCTAGTAAAAATACAAAAAATTAGCTAGGCGTGGCGGCGGGTGCCTATAATCCCAGCTACTCAGGAGGCTGAGGCAGGAGAATCACTTGAATCTGGGAGGTGGAGGTTGCAGTGAGCCGAGATTGTGCCACTGCACTCCAACCCCAGGCAACAGTGCGAGACTCTGTCTCAAAAAAAAAAAAAAAAAAAAAGTTTCCCTGTACCTATTTAATGTTTTGGCCTCAAATTGTATTTTATATGATACTACTATTTCACTACTTACTTTTGTTTTATTGATGTTGCTTTGTATATATCTTTTCCATTCTTAAATTTTCAACCTTTATGTGAAACTGGTTCTCACATAAAGAATATAAAACTGGGGAATGGTGGGCATATATTTAACCTAATCCAATATTTGAAATTCTTTCTTTTTTATACATGATTTTAACCGATTAACATTTATTAAGTTTACTAATATGTTTAGTTTTTATTTTTGCTATCGTTTTTATGTTGTCTGTTAATCATGGCATATGAAGTTTTCTCTCTTTTATTGCATGGATGAAATTTTGTATCATTTTTCTTCTTTTCTGATTTAAAAGTGTACACCTGGGGTTTGGTCACATAATGAGAATGCTTAATTTCTGACACATTTTAAATGTGTGTGTGTGTGCACATACGCATTCAGCATCCATATCCTCCCTTGAACAAGACAAAGCCTTATCTGTCATCCATCCCAGCCCCATGTCCTTTGCCTTTCCTTCATGTGAAAATGATCTGTGATTTTAATTCCAGACTTTGTAAAAACCATTATGCACTACCCATTATTTGAACTTAAATATAAATATAAACTGACCTTTGGTTTACTTATTTTATTTCCTCTGTTGTATAAAACCTTTAATGATTTCAGAGTGAGTCTGAGTCCTTTTTTATCTGAAAATGTGTTATTTTATCTTGCACTTGATGCTACATATAGAATTCTAGGTTTAAAATAACTTCCCCCAGCCCTTTGAAAATATTACCTGACTATTTTGAAATATCCAGTGTTGTCATTGAGAAGTCTGATGACAGTCCAATTCTCATTCCTATGTGGGTAAGCTGTTGTCTTCTTCCTCTTCTCTTTCTTCTTCTTTTCCTCCTCCTCCTCCTTCTTCTTCTCCCTGCTTCTCCTTCTTCTCCTCCTCCTCCTCCTTCTTCTTCTTCCTGCTTCTCCTTCTTCTCCTCCTCCTCCTTTTCCTTCTTCTCCTCCCCATCCCCCTGCTTCCTGTCTCCCTCTCCCTTCCCCTCCTCCTCTTCTCTCTCCCCCTCCCCCTCCTCCTCTTCTCCCTCCCCCTCCTCCTCTTCTCCCTCCCCCTCCTCCTCTTCTCCCTCCCCCTCCTCCTCTTCTCCCTCCCCCTTCTCCTCCTCCTTCTTCTTCTTCTCCTTCTCCTTCTCCTTCTCCTTCTCCTTCTTCTTCTTCCTTTTCTTCTTCGTCCTCTTCCTCTTCCTTTTCCTTCTTCCTTCTTCTCCTTCTTATTCTCCTCCTTCTCTTTTTTTTCCTTCTAGCATTGTTTTTTCCACTTTCTTTCTGGAGGTTGGAGGTCTCTTCTTGATGTGACAGTGTGTGAATTCTTTTTTCCAGAAATTTTCCCATCAGCTGGGGGATTCTTTCAAACGTAACTCTTTTTATTTTTCTCAGTCTACAGACTGAAAAATCATCATGATCATCATCATCGTCGTCGTCGTCATCATCATCATCATCTTTTTTTTTGTGGGGGACAGAGTCTTGCTCTGTAGCCCAGGCTGGAGTGCGGTGGCACGATCTCGGCTCACTGCAAGCTCAGCCTCCCGGGTTCACACCATTCTCCTGCCTCAGCCTCCCAAGTAGCTGGGACTACAGGTGCCCACCACCGTGCCCGGCTAATTTTTTGTATTTTTAGTAGAGACAGGGTTTCACCGTGTTAGCCAGGATGGTCTCGATCTCCTGACCTCGTGATCTGCCTACCTTGGCCTCCCAAAGTGCTGGGATTACAGGCATGAGCCATCATGCCCGGCCCATCATCATCATTTTTCAATCCTTAACTCGCTTGTTCTTTCTGGAACTTCTACTTGATGGGTATTAGACACTTTGGATTGTATCTGCATATCTTTTCATTTATCTCCTATACTTTCCATTTCATTAGTTTTGTACTACTTTCACATGATCTTTCATGTCAGGAATTTGGCTGGGACCATGTCTATTCAGGTTTTAGATCTTCAACAGGGATTTAAAGAAAATATATGCAATCAAATTTTGAATTTCCAACACTTTTTTGTCTTTTCCTTCTCTGATGGCTCTATTTCCAATCAGTCATTTCTCTCTTTATGGTTGCAATATTATCCTTTTTGTGAAGATACTAGTTAGAATTTTTTATTAAATTATCTTTGTCCTCTGAATTCTTTTTTTTTTTTTTTGGTACATCTTGGTTCTTCTTTGTTGTGTTTTTAGCTTCCTTCACATGTGTAGTGAGCTATTTTGTCATTTGTTTTTGTGAAAAGAGGAGTAGTGGCTTAGTATTGGTGCCTGGCAGATATTCTTCTGTGGTTCTCTAGGTCTGTTACCCCATCAGGCTCTCCATGGCATGGGAGGGATGCTCATTGGCTCTTACTGTGGAGGGTTCTGGGACTGTCAGACTCACGTTAGGATGTGCAGTGTGGGGTGTGTGGGCAGGAAAATAGGCAGGCTGGGACTCACCCACCTCCTCTCTGCCCTCCCCATCCTCCCTGGGAAGAGGGCAGGCTTTCTCTCTGGCACTGGGAGACTCAGGTGCTTGCCTTCCTAGTGGGTGGCCCTTTCATCTTCTTCCCCACCACATTGATGGGACAATTTTAAACTCTCTCCTGTGTCTTTCCAGGTCCCTGTCCTCACTCTAGAACATTTTTTTGGTTAGGTGATTCATATTCTTAGAGTCTTGGATAATACTTGGCACTTGGCTTTGAGGATGATGCTTCCCTCTACCACTGCACCTTCCATTTTGAGTTTTTATAGATCAGCTCATTATTTTCAAGTTCTTTCCCCACAGTGTATTTGAGGCTGTTCTTTGGCCTGTGTCTATTGATCTGATCCCATCTATATTATTTCTTTCTTTCTTTCTTGAGATGGAGTCTTGCTCTGTCATCCAGACTGGAGTGCAGTGACACAATCTTGGCTCACTGCAGCTTCTACCTCCTGGGTTCAAACAATTCTCCTGCCCCAGCCTCCTGAATAGCTTGGGATTACAGGTGCATGCCACCACGCCAGGCTAATTTTTGTATTTTTTTTTTTTTTTTTTAGTAGAAACAGGGTTTCACTATGTTGGCCAGGCTGGTCTTGAACTCCTGACTTCAGGTGATCCGCCTGTCTTGGCCTCCCAAAATGCTGGGATTATAAGCATGAGCCACTGTGCCCGGCCCTGATTTCATTTACTTTCCATCCTCAGGAATATCTCAACATTCCTGGCATGCCGATGACCTGCTTCTTGTTTATTTAGTGCCATTAGGGAATTATTCTATGTGAAAAAAACATCTTTTATGCCATTTCCAGGGATTTGAGGTGGCAGAGGAGGGTGAATGTGTCCAGTTTTCCATCTTGATACAATCCACTGCAAATGTTATTTAAATTTCGACTTTCTGGGTTTTAAGATTTAATGGAATTCTCTAAATACAAACATACCATTAGAAAAAAAAAAGATAAAGTTTTCTTATTTCCAATATTTATAGTTCTTATTTAATTTTCTTTGCTAATTGCATTAGCTAGAACTTCCATAACAATATTTAAGAATTGGGGTGATGGGGCATCTTTGCATCTTTAGTTTGTTTTTAATTTGATGAAAACGTCTCTAGTGTTTTATCACAAGGACATGTTTTGGGGGTCGGATTTTTTGTTTTTTTTTAGACAGGGTCTTGCTCTATTGCCCAGGTTGGATTGTAGTGGCACAATCATTGCTCACTGCAGCCTTGAACTCCTGGAATTAAGTGATCCTCCCACCTCAGCCTCCCAAATAGGTGACATGTCACTATGCCCAGCAATTTTTTTTTTTCTTTTAGTAGAGACAAGCTCTTGCTATGTTGCCTAGGCTGGTCTTGAACTCCTGGGCTCAAGCAATCCTCCCCGCTTGGCCTTCCTTAATGTTGGGAGTACAGGTGTGAGCCACCATGCCTGGCTTGGGTTGTTTTGATATAAGTATATTTTCATGATCTTATTTTTGTATTGCCAAGCATTTTTTTTTTTAAAATCAGAAACGAATACCCAGTTTTGCTGGAGGATTTTTGACGTCTATCAAAATGATCATGTAGATTTGTTCCCTGGCCTATTATGCTTGATTTTTAAATCTTGCATCATCATTTTTGACATTGATGGAGCATTCCTGGTGTCCTGTTCTAAAATGAAGGAGACATCTCTGACCTACTCACTGTGTAGTTTCTTCTCTTCTCTGGAGAAGGCAGCCTTTCCCAGGTGAAGTGCATTCACTCATTCCCACCGTGGGTGCAGCATGGATGACAGGAAATTAACTTAATGCTCTTTGTTTTGTTGAATCTAAATGATAGATGCTTAGTAAGTGTTGGTTGAATTTAACAGAAATATTTAGACTTCTAGGGTTTTTTGTAAAATTTCAAATATCTCAGGAGAAAAAAATAAACTTGTGCACCATTCCTCATAAGATGGTAAATAGCATCTTTACTCACTTCAATTACATTTTTGGAACACCTACATGTGTACTGGGCATTCT
The DNA here is from genome assembly GCF_029281585.2 of Gorilla gorilla gorilla. Lineage (NCBI taxonomy): Eukaryota > Metazoa > Chordata > Mammalia > Primates > Hominidae > Gorilla > Gorilla gorilla. Next base: position 41,176,890 of record NC_073244.2, read on the forward strand.
GCCTAGGGATCTGCAAAGATGGGACAGAGGTGGCTCCTCTGAAGGTGGGGTTGGCTGGGGTTGGAATGGTGTCTATGATGATGTGCCCATCTCAAGAGGTACCCATTTCCTTCATGCCACCATCACTAAACCTTCACCTCTGGGAGTCATTTTCTTCCAAATTATGCAATTAAGATACTTGAATTGTTATAATGGTTATTATTATTTTAAACTCTTATTTACATAATTCTGGTGCAGACTAGATATATGGCCAGTTACCAAAAATTTTCTTTTAAAAACTAAGTATTAAAGATTGCTCTCTGCTAAATGAGGATGGATTTTCTTTTATTTTAATTTTCCCTTCAGAAATAACTTTATATTTTATGATTAGAGAAACGATGCGTGTCCATGAACTAATTTGGAAAATACACAATAGCATTCAGAAGAGTGTTGGTCCCGCCACCCAGAAATAACATTTTGTTATTTTTTCTTTCTTTATTTTCTATGCCTATATATTCTTTTCTTTTTCAGAATTGGTACCAAACTGTAGCCATAGCTGTATCTTTCACTTGAAATGTTATCTTGGGCATGTTCCCATCCACTGAAACGTCTTTTGAAAGCCTGAGTTTTAAGGCAGAACGCTCCTTCGTGGCTTTGATGTAACCATTCCCTTACTCTTGAACATTTGGGGCGTCTGAGTGTTTTTCTCACTATAAATAGCATTTCTGTACAGTTTTGTCTTTATTGCTGATAGCATTCTAGGTTTGTTCTAGGAGTGGAAAACTGAGTCATAGTTTATAAATGTTTTTGAGCCTTTTGATCTATAATGCCAAACTGCTTTCAGAAAAAATATACCAGTTTTCACTCCTTCCAGTACTTCCTAAGAATGCCCTTTCTCTGTAACCAGAAGCATATGTCATCATTACAAACACACACACATATGTGTGTGTATATTCACGTGTGTGTATGTGTGCATGGCTAATTTTGCAAATGATAAATGTTGCTTCTGCTATTTTAAATCAGATTCTACCCAAGACAGATAAAATAAAGGAAACTTGGGTTTTGTATAAGATGAGAGCTGAATGTGCAAATGGGCCAGCAGTGTGAGGAGCAGGAGGATTGGATGGGGTCTGAGAAGAGGCAGCATGCTCCGTCTCCTGATGTGCTCACATCCGGGGAGGCTTTGGCGTGAGGCTTCTCTCACCATGGCTCTCCCCATCCAGGCAGGACTCCCAACATGTCCTCTGCTCCACGGCATCCTTGCCAGGCACGGAGAAGCCATCAGCAACCCGGGAAGCTCAGTGAAGAGGAAAGGCAGCAAAGCAGGAGGGGACAGAGTTCCCATCCGGGTGCTGCTTCTGGCGGCTGGAGGAGAGGCCAGATTGTGGTGGCCGGTCCTGGGATGAGTCATGACGCAGTGCTTGCAGGAGTCACAGGCAGGCTGGGCGCTGGGCAGAAAGGGTGCAGGGCATCTGCAGGGACCCAGCCTGCATGTGACACTCCCAGGGATGTCACGGGGAACTGCTTGTGCGTGGCTGAGAACAGAATCTGGCTTAACGCTTTTAACAAGTTAATGTTTGTGCTCATGGGCCCTGTGCACATTTAAGAATTAATTAAATCCTTTAAGGAAGCCATTTATGTTTGAGGCCAAAGAAGATACTTAGGGGCCAAAATACCCCAAAGAAGAAGGCCTGATCACATCTCTTATGTCTTGGAAGGCCCCACAAGACCAACTTCCTTATACCCCGATCCGCAGTGCAGTGTGTACAAATACCTTTAACCCATTCTTTCCGGAAAGCTCCTGGGGAAGCATATTAAACCTGAGTTATTTTCAATTTCATCTAAGGTGTCTCTATCCAATGCAGTTTCTTCAAAGTCTGCAATGTGGGATTCAAAATCTCTTAGCATCATCAAAGTCTTAGAAAAATATATTACTAGGAAGTAGAGCTGCTTCTTGTGTGTTAATTACAACAAGCCCGGCTGCCACGCAGATAATCTCTAGCGTCAGAAGCATCAGCTCAGGCAATATCAGGAAAAACAAAATCTTTTTACAAAAGAAAATCCTAAATTCTCTTTTTTTTGCCCTCTGAGGAAAAAAAAAGTGTGGTTCATTGTGAAGCTAAATCCCATCTATTTAGTTGTTCTTATAAAGATTTCACTGATATTTGAAATATTCCTCTCTTGAAAGGGAAAAACAAGGTAGGTTTTCAGGATCCAGCCTCAGAATTATGGTGCTATTTTCGGAGTCTTTATCTTCGGAGGAAAAGCTGTGAATCGTCCATTTGGGCCAGGTTCTGAGTACAACTAGAACTTTAGCCTGCCTGAGACGAACGCTTGGTTTGCATGTGTGTGTTTTTTGGTGGGTTTCACCGTTCGCCTTCACTTACACGCTGAGGTTGAAGTTGTGCGGCAGACGGGGCTCTTCTTTCCCGTGGCTTTGAGGGAAGTAGGGATCTGTCACCAGCTGTCCCTCTGGGACATCTGTGCTCCCTGAAAGTAGAGCAGGCTCCTGACCAAGACAGGGTCCTTTGGGCCTCGGAGGCAGTGAAGGTCAGGGATAGGTATGTAGAGGACCCAGCATGCAGAGAAGGGAGAAGTCGGTAGATTTTAAAATTACTTTTTTTTTCTTTAATGAGGAGGAAAACTCCATCGGTTCCCATTTATTCAGAACTTCTTAAGAAGATCCTAATCTACTGTGGCCTTAAGATCTAAGTTGGTTAAAGGAAGAGCTGAGTGACAGCCTGTCCTGACCAGGGAGAAGCAAGCCATTGGTGGTGCCCAGGGCGACTTCATTTTTTTTTTAATTTCTTTTTTAGAGACAGGGTCTCACTCTGTCACTCAGGCTGGAGTGCAGTGGCACAATCAGAGCTCACTGTAGCCTCCCAATTCCTGGCCTCCTGGGTAGCTGGGATTACAGGCATGCCACCACGCCTGGTAATTTTTAAATTTTTTGTAGAGATGAGAGTCTCACCATGTTACCCAAGCTGTTCTCAAATGCCTGGACTCAAGTGATCCTCCCACCTCAGCCTCCCAAAGGAGGGCGTGAGCCACTGTCTCTGGCCCGGCAAGTTCAGAAGATACGGAGACCCCCGTGTAAAACAACCTAAGTCACAGGGTGAGAGATCTACCCTTGTCATGCTCCCCAGGATCTCCAGGAGAGAAGCCCCTTCCAGCCCCCAGTGTGTCTTTAACACCTTCTACCTCTGCCAGCCTCCCTCTGTACACGAGAGCAGGCCCCAGGCCAGAGCCGGCTGCAGGCAGCAGTATTCAGCCAGAATTTAATAACATTGTTCTCTTTTTATTTATTTTTATAATTACCTTTAATTTAGAGCAAGTGGTACAAATTTCCATTTAGGGTAATGATATAGTTTCCTTTTAAATGCGTTAAAGTAAAAAATAGTGAATTAATTAAAAAAATATTAGCAGGGTACAAAAACGTGAAAAAATGTGAAGGTAGTTTATTGCAGTACAACTCTATAGCAAAAAGCATCAGGAAGGTGATATGCGGGTGCCTGAAACTGGGAGCACAGATCTGTAAGGCCCTTTTAGACTATTTTTATTTTATTTATTTTCTGAAACACATGAGGGGACCCTTAGCTACTGGAGAGTTTAGGATTTTAGGAAACAGGGCTCTACAGAAAACCTCCTGAAGACAGGACATATTGACCTAAGAGGTTTAGGATGGATTCCGGCCCAAGGAAGTTGCATCAGAAAGATCCCAAGATAGAGTAGCCCCTCTCCTCCTTAGCATTAATTTTTCTAGAAAGGACTAAAGATATCTCCCTAAGTAAGCTAAGAGCCCTACTGCCCAAGAAAAAGTTTACTAGATGTCAAGTAATATTATAATGGATGCTGAATTTTACCTTTTCCTTTCTCTGAATTCTCCTGCCACCTCCCTGTAAGAGTATATAGCCCATGGGGTGACCTACTGTGTTCTTCCTGCTCTCAGTTTAGGTATCAGGTCTTGACCCTCTTCCTTTCTAGAGGAGACTTGTCCAGGCTTATCTCCACAGTTCTCATAACACCTAGCACATAGAAGGCATCATTTGCCCATTCCATCTATCCATCCATCCACACATCTACCCATCCTTCTATCCTTCTATTTAGCCCTTCTCTTTCTCTCTCTTCCTTTCTTCTTTTCTCTCTCTCTCCACCTACCCAACCGTATAGCTATCCATCCATGTATCCATCTACCACCCACCCATCCCTCCCTTCATCTGCCTATCTACACATCCATCCATCCATCCATCCAACCGTCCATCCATTCAACCATTCAACCATCCATCCATCCATCCATCCATCCATGTGTCTACCCACCCACCCATCCCTCCCTTCATCTGCCTATCTACACATCCATCTATCCAACTATCCATCCATTCAACCATCCATCCATCCAACCAAACATCCATCCATCCATCCATCCATCCATCCATCCACCCACCCACCCATCCCTCCCTTCATCTGCTCATCTACACATCCATCCATCCATGCATCCATCCATCCATGCATCCATCCATCCATGCATCCATCCATCCATCCATCCAACCATCCATCCATCCATGCATCCATCCATCCATGCATCCATCCATCCATGCATCCATCCATCCATCCATCCATCCATCCATCCATCCATCTAACCATCTTCTATTTAGCCCTTCTCTTTCTCTCCCTTACTTTCTTCCTTTCTCCCTTCCTCCACCCACCCATTCACATATCCATCCATCCATTCATCCATCTACCACCCATCTATTCATCTATGTATTTACTTCTTCATCCACTAAATAAATATTTTATTAAGAATATTCAGTATTAAACAATAGCACCAAAAATCTGTTGGGTGCCTCCAGCACTCAGGTATCCAATAGGGATACAGTAATAATAGAAGGAGACTTTGTCACTGCTGTCACAGAGTTTATGGCTAATGAGAGACAGAAATGGAACAAGTGGCTATTCTATGCCCTTAATGAATGAAGAAGTGAATGAGTGGATTGGTAAATCCCTTTTCTCTGTCACTGCTGGGCACTGGGACCTGTGGAGTCCAAGAATGCTGGGGTGAACAAGCAGTTCCATAGATCAGAGGTTGCACTTGCCAGGCCTTCGCCAGCTGGGCTTCTGGAGTGAGATAACAGGCTCTGCACAGTCTGCTCAATCTGTCCCCAGCCACTGAGGGCCTGCCCAGACTGTGCGAAGAGCATGCAAGGGCAGGGCTGCCTCCCGGGGGCTTCGGCAGGAGCAAGGCTGGCAGTGACAGCAGCTGTGGCGGGGAACGGGGGCCTGGGAGTGGTCACTGCGAAGGGCGTCAGGAAGGTGGGGGCAGGTGGGAGGGTGGATAAGTAGTAATATGATGGGGATTTCAGGGGGTCAGACACAGGCAGTCCCAGGCTCCCTGCCAGGGCCAAGCATGGTGTCTTGAAAAAAAGACATGGGGCAAGTTTCCCAGGGTCTGGGCAGTGCCCTCTGCACCTACAGTCCCGGGTGCTTTGCTGGGGGCCTGGGCTGGCCCTGCTTGCTGTGAGTATGCAAGGGCGGCCACTCTGAAGCTTAGCTGATGCTGGCCAGGGGACACTTTGTTTCTGGGCCACAGGACCTGGATGTAGCTCATTTTCTTTTTCTCTGTAACTCTCCACCTGCTCTGGGTGCCCTGTTTCTGGTTCCAGACACCCTTACACTTCCTGCACTTTCCAAGGCACACACACAGTGGGCTGCAGGGGGGTCTGGACTTGGAGCAGGAGCACTAGGTGGGTGCCTGGTCACTCTGGGCCTCTGGGCTTTATAATGCTCACTGTGCAATAAAGAGGAGGCCAGGAATCCCTCTCTCCAGGGCAGGGCTGACCGAGGGAGCACAGGGAATGAACCTCAAACCTGTGCAACATCAAACACCCTGGGGCTCCCCTGTCATGGACAGCAGACTGGCTTCTTTACTGAGCACAGGTAACACAGTCTGCTGAGCACACAGGGATCTGAGTGTGGGTAACAGGGGCATCTCTGGATTCTAGGGAGGCTGAGAGACATGCCTGGGACAGGGACATTTGGCTGTAGATCAGAGAAGTTACCCAAGGAGGGGAAGAGGAGGGGAGGATGGATGCAAAAAAAATAATAGGGTGTGCAAGGCTCTCTGCTGAGAGGGAGCTTATTAAATCCACACGGCCTTCTTTCTGGAAGACTCTGGAACGTCATGCCTAACATAGCTAAAATCACTTCTCCTTGACACAGACAAGGAAAGCATTGGGGAAAGACCCGTTAGTGGGATTTCAGACCCCTGGGCAAATGGTTAGGAGGCAGCTGGGCAGGGTGAGAAGTGCATGCTTGGTGACCATGGTGGAGTGCCCATTCTGTCCAGGGCACACAGGAGAAGGTGCTGCCTGCCACCTTCTGCTTCCCACCCAACGCTTCTGGAAGAGCCCAAGCCGACGTATGGCTCAGGACCCCAGGGGTGTGCGTGGAGCCTTCTGGGCTTAGGATGGTCAAGATTTAAATGAGTTTGGTAGAAGAAAACAAAGATGGTGAGGACACAAAGGCATAAGAATGATACAATGGACTTTGGGGACTCAAGGGAAAGAGTAGGAGGGGGGTGAGGGATAAAAGATTACACATTGGGTACAGTGTACACTGTTCTGGTGATGGGTGCACCAAAATCTCACAGTTCACCTCTAAATAACTTATTTATGTTACCAAACACCACCTGTTCCCCAAAAACATGTTGGAAAAAAAAAACAAAGATGGGAGTGCCTTAGTGTGATCATGGGCAGGGAGAAGGCTGGAAGGGCAGAGGAGTAACCGAGGGCCCCAGGGGGTGTCTGGAAGGGAGGACATATTTGTTTATCAGCCAGGACTCCTTTCGTTTCCAGTGATTGAAAATTTAACCCAAACCAACTTAAACCACCAGGAGACCTGTATTGACTCATATCAGTGCAAAGTATGTAAATGGTTCAGCCTCAGGTGCTGTTTGATCCAGGAGCTCAAATGTCACCAAGCATCTGACGTCTCTCCTCCTTCACCTCCTCAGCACTGGCCTTGTCCCCAGTGCTGCGTAACCCCACTGTCAGCCACTTAGACTCTTCTTGGTAGCAAAACAGCTGCCACAGCTCCAGATCTTACTGAGAGTGTCTGAACCATCCCTGTAGCTCCCTGAGAAGCCCTAGTTATCACTCTCGTTGGCCTGGAATAGGTCATATGATGATCCTTGAACCAATTACTGAGGCTGGGGTGTGGAACATTCTGAATGGCTCAAACTGATTTTATAGTCAGAAACAGGGAGCTGGCTACATCTCACCCAAGCTGCAGGACTGAGTAGGAAGAGGGGTTCTCCCATGTAGGGACTGTGGTGGGCATGGATGCAAGGATGTGAGTGTCCATGCAGGCATCTGTAGTTGGCTGTGGAGTCTGGACCTGATTAATAGGTGTGAGCGAGGGTGCAGGAAGTGCCAGACCCTACTAGGAGCCCTGAGCATGGAGTGACATTTTCAGGGTTCCCCTCCCAGCAGAGCAGTGGTGGGTCGGGGCTGGTAGCGCACCCCAACTGGGCATGACTGTGGGAGCCTCCCCAGAGGTGGTCTACTTTGGCAGGATCTCTGCAACCCCTGAGGAGCTACACACAGGTAACGCTTGGCTTCCCCAGGCCTGCATTATGAAAAGCCTGAGTTACAAAATGCTCTGGCTATTAAAAACCTGCCACTGACTTTAACGGCAATAAAATATCTGCTGTTTATGAGTAATTAGCCACTTCTGGAAAAGAGCTCTATTCCTTTAAATTTATGGGGTGCCTTGATTTATGCATTTCATGGTGGGGGGATGTCATGTTACATCACATCAACCTGATGTAATTTGATGCAAATCAAACACATGAAGGAGTGCATGGAAACGCTCTCTCCTGCCTCCTGAAGTGTGTTTTTATATGGGGGAAGGTTTTGGTCCTTATTCCATCTTTGTTCTTCTTGCTTGCTTTATCAGGAAAGTCTTAGGTGAATCTTTACCCTGAAGGTCCTTGGTCCTGAGTGCACTGGCTGCAGCCTCTGACCACCCTTCAGGTGCTTCCAAGGGGGACTTCACATCCCCGAGGGTGGCAGAGATGCAAATATCTGAAGCTATTTAATGAGCACCCACGCCTTGCCCTGGGTTGCAGAAGCCTGGGAGGCCAACAGGGAGACGTGCTTCCTGATTTTAAGGACCCCAGGGTTGGTTCCTATACACAGGGCATGATGTAATCAATGAGTCTGATTTCATATTGTCTGAGAGGTGAGCGTGGGGCCCGGCAGGGGGAAGGTATATTCTGGAAGTCTTTCATAGCTTCTGAACCTCTGTCTGACAGCTTAGAGGGTAGAGGTGAGGGTATTCAATAATTTGTTGGTGGGACTATGTATCTATTTGTCTGTGTGCATTATTTCTTCTTTAGTCCACCTACTCATCTATCTATCTGCTCATTGATCCATCCATCCATCCATCCATCTATCCATCCATCCATCCATCCATCCATCCATCCATCCATCCATCCATCTATCCATCCATCCATCCATCCATCCATCTATCCATCCATCCATCCATCCATCCAACATCCATCTGACACCTACTAAATTTCTCGAGTGAGGTAACAAAGAAAAGTAAGACACAGATGCATATCCACTAACTTGCTGTGGAAACATAGGTGAGTTATCCCCTACCATCTGGCCTCCGTTTACCTATCTGTAAAATGGGCACATCAGACCAAGTGTCTAGGAGCTAGATGATCTCAGATATTTCTCTTGCTCTGCCATCCTCTGTACCATTGTCCCTTTCCTCAAGGAATATCTCTATGCAGGGACAGAAGGGGTGGACAACTCTCATTCATGGGATGCAGAGATGCTTGCCAAGTAGTTGAGGAGAATGTGGGGAAGAGTGATAGGAAGAGAGATAAGGTAGGATGCAGCGGTGGCCCTTTGGTGGAAGCTTTCGGCATGAATCTGGGTAGTTTGCCCACAGGAAAAACAATGATTTTTGATCTTTGATTTCTGCACTTAAATGGAGTTATCCCAAGGGTGCAGGGGACAGCAAGTGGAAAAAGCCTGGCATTGGGCTTGGAGCACCACCCCTAGTCAATGTGAACTTGTTGGTCGGCTGTAGATGTATCTCAGCCAGTTGGCTTTCTTGGCAGGATGGCTGGATGGGTTTTACTAGGATTCTCGGGGTCATGTAGAAAGCACACACCTTGGTCTTCTAGCATGAGGCCCTTTTCTGTTCCTTTTGGTCTCAGGCATACTAGCTTTCCAGAATGCCCAGCATCCTAGCCTGGCTCCCTCAAAGTGACAGTCAGTGGTGTTCAAGCATCCTGTGTAATGGCTCTGGGCTTCTGACTTTAGAAGGGAAGTTACAGTTGAAACAAGGCCACTTGACCTCCTTCCCGGTTCCACCTTGGGTGTGCCATGAGACGATGGAGGAAGTTTAGGGTTCTCACAAAGTCCAGGTTCAATCTGTAATATAATTATTTAAAAATGGAACCTTGTTATTGTTTTGATTTGAGTCTTCTTGCTTTCTGGTTAGGAGTGACATTTTTGTGGTCATGAGCCAAATTTTGTTTCTTTTGTGAATTCCCTGCTCTCATGCCTTTTGTCCAGGTTTCTAATGGGGGTGTTTGACTTTTCCTTGTTAACTGCAAGTGCTCTTAAAAATACAAAAGGTAAAGTTATTAACTCCTTGCCTACCACATATGCCTCTGAATGCTGGTCTTCCATGAGGCTTTGGAACAGGTGACTGTGAGCAGGACTGAGGGTGATTGCAGGCCTGATAGAGGCCGCATCAACATGCAGATGGTGACAGGGGAAGGAGGAGGAGAGGCAGGAGCAGACGCAGCCTTTGCAGAGCACCTGCCCTGTGCAGACGCTGCTTCAAGTACTTCCTAGCAGTGACCTCACTCATCTTCCCAGGTACATTAGCATTGCCACCGTAGCACACTCATAGAGCTGACAAGTTGCCTCTTGGAATTCAGTTCTTTTGGAGTAAGATACTGTACACCTTCTTGAAGCAACAGTGAGTTTTCCTCTGTTACCCAGAGTCCCAGTAAAGAGACTCCTCCTAGGAGCCCAGAGAGTAGCAGTGGCCACCCTGCGGGGACCACAGTGGCTGCTGAAGGCTGCTTGCAGCTTGGGTCGGTGATACTTCCACACCAAGCTACTGAAGTTACAGAATGCCTTGGGGTTCTCTGAAGGCCTCTCCATAGGACAACTTCTGGCACCTGGAGGTGGGGGTGGGGTAAGATGTTGATGTCAAGACCCTGGTGAGATAGTACAGAGTGTCCAACATAAGATGGATGGTGCACTGAGGGTCCTGGACCAGCCCATGAATGGCGTTTTCTCCCTTGTGCAGAGATAAACATTAATTGCTTCATTTTAGAATATTTCTCTGTGTTCAGCATCAGCAAAGTTCAACTGCAGATGGGTGATGGTTCAAGATCAGGGTTTGGCTATGGGGTCCCTCCCTGTCAGGTGGGCCTCAGAGGCACCCACAGGGGGATAGAGAGAGGGGCTGAGTTCAGGGTCCAGCCTGACCCACTTCCTTGTCTAACACATGGGAAGCCATGATTCAGAGAGGGGCCAGGGCACCTGAGGCCACATGGCTACCTGGATGACCATGCAGGTGTGGTTTAAGGGGGTGGAGGAGGCTATAGAGGGAGGATCCAGGCCCACTGATGTAGTGGTGGGGAGGCCAATTGTCTTGGATCCTGGCCCTGGGGCTGGCTGGGAGGGGAGGTCAGTGCACCTGGGCTGGGGAGAGGAGTCATTCATTCAGTCAGCACTTCCTGAGCACCTGCTAGTGTGAGGCTCTGCTCTTGGCACTTGGGAATGTTGCCCCGGTGGATGTGTCATCATCACAGAGAGGATGCCTTAGCTGCCCCTGAGGGCATCCTATTTGGTTCCAGTTGGCCATCTTCTTCCTGACACTATGCAAGGATCTAGATCTTGGGGTGCAGTGAACTGAGATCAGGGAGAGAGGCAGCAGTGGAGGTTCAGAATGGAGCTGTTGTCTCCAAGAATAACTCTAGGGAAGGGAGTGGTAGTGTCACCCCGCATCGTCAGCTCACCCCAAGGGCCTCCTCTGCACCAGGCACTAAGGAGACAAATGAACAAGATTGTTGTTCTCAAAAAAACTCCCAGTCACCTGATCCTTTTTCGAGTGAACAGTGCTCAAATATTTGCACCGTCTCTTTGGGTGGATGTTTCAGATCCATCTGTCCTTTAGATGATGAGCTTCAGGAGGGCAGGGTGTTTGAGATTCTCTCTGCAGAGCCAGGCACCGTGCCTGGTGTGCAGTGGAGAGTCAGAAGGGCTTACTGAATAAGTGAATGAATGAATATTTTCATGAGCAAGTACGAGAATGCTGAAAGTAGCTAGGGAGTCAACAGGAGAGTGGAGTTTGAAAAAGGCACGTTGAAGGACTTGGAATCCAAATTAATTCAACCAGAATTTGTAGGTACTTGTCATCTGCAAAGCATTGGGTTTCGGTCACGTGTGGGCCCCAGGAGGTCCTGGATAAGGGTACAGGGTGGTGAGGCACGGGCTGTGAAATCCACCATGAGACAGAGTGGGGTTAGCTCTTTATGGGGGGTGTGAAGGGTGGGGGAGGGGATTGGGAGTGGCTGTGTGGAAGAACTGTTCTCTTCTAAGTTTTCTGGGGTGACATTAAAGTAAAGTTCTAGTGACCAAACTTCTCAACTGGCTGTGCCTCCATGAGTAGAGGGCAGGGCTGGTCATGTTGTCTGAGTCTTTCTCCTGGCATCCCCCCTTTCTCCCCAAGGATAGATGTTATGCTAGAGGCCTGCAACTTGTTCATTCATTCTTCCATTCATTCATTTGTTCCCTCATTTGATTATTTATTTATTTGCTTGTTCCTCTATTCAGTCACTCAGCAAATGTTCATCAAGTGCCTCCCCTGTGCCTGGCTCTGTGTTGGGTGCTGGGGGGACCCTGGTGAAGCCGATGGTCACAGTGTGGCCCTCATGGGGTTTTGGACAGGTATACAAACAAACCCAACCTAATGTAGAAGACACTGTTCGGGGTGAGGCCAAGATACCTTGGAGATAGACGGAAGGGCTCTGGACCGGGACCTGACACATCAGGGAGGGCTTCCTGGAAGAAGTGGTATTTAATTTCTCCCAAGATTACTAGGCACAGGGGCAAGGACGGATTGCAGAGAGGAGTTCCCAACAGGGGAAATGATATGCCTAAAAGGATACCAAGTTGCCCCTCTCTTCTCCCTGAGAAAAGGGAGTCCTTTTTCTTTCACCCAGGCTACAGTGCAGTGGTGCAATCTCAGCTCACTGCAATCTCCACCTCCCCAGTTCAAGCGATTCTCCTGCCTCAGCCTCCTGAGTAGCTGGGACTATAGGCATGCGCCACCATGCCTGGATAATTTTTTGTATTTTCAGTAGAAATGGGGTTTCACCATGTTGGCCAGGCTGGTCTCAAACTCCTAATCTCAAGTGATCCACCTGCCTTGGCCTCCCAAAGAGCTGGGATTATTGACATGAGCCACCTCGCCTGCCCATTGGGAGTCCTTTTTCAAAATGCTAATAGGTTGAAGCAAGATGAACTGGAGGGTTCTCCATTCTCAAGTCACACTTTACTCCCCCTTCTTTCCTGATCACGGTTCGAAATTGGTCTTTGTCCCTGGAATCCATCTATGGCAGCAACACTCCCATATCTGAGACAGCAGACCCCAGCAGCCCTGGTTCCATGAGCTGGGCCACCTGCAGCCGGCTCCCCCAGAACCTGCGTTGAGGGGGTCAGAGTCAGTCTTCCCTCCTCTCCCAGGAGGCCAGCCCGGCAGAGGCTGGGCCAGTCTGGTGACCTGTGCAGGAGCTAGGGATGCTAAACTGGGGACCTCAAGACCAAAAAGGACCAAGGGCCCAGCCCAGCCCTGGCCAGCCTCCATCTGTTAGCCTCAGCGCAGAAATTGCAGGCAGCAGGGGACCCGATGGAGTGCCTGGGTTTCCTCCTCAGTAATGATTGTGCTTACTTACCGGATGATGTGTATCTGAGCTTATGTCTTCGACAGGTGCCCCTGTGGACGAATCTCCCTGGGCCGACTTCTATAAATATCTCAAAATCAAGCCGCCTTTGATCACTCTTGCATATGTGCATTTTACATTATATTTAGTTTTGCACCGAATCAAATCTGAGGCCTCTGTGAAATGAAAATAAACTGTTCGACACGATATCATAGTCCACAAGTGCTCAAATGTAAACAGCTTTAATCAGGGGTAAAGGAGCAGGGAGGTGTAGCTTGATGTCTATTCCCTGGCTGCTGCTGCCCCAGGGAGGGGTCCTTCGGAGGCCAGGGCCTCTGGTTCCCAGGGCAGGGGCTGTGTGCTGAGGCTGGTGCCAGGAGCCAAGGCGGGTTAATAGGGGATTAAATGTCTAACTTCCTGCCATGACCAAGTCTGCTTTAAAAAGGGAGCAAGAAAGCCAGCGAGAGGAGAGTAATCAATACACTCCTGACAACTGCTGGTGTCTTTTTCAGTTTTGCATTATTATGTTAAATATATACCATTCATTAAAAGCATATATATATATATATATATATATATATATATATATATACACATATATATATACATACACACACACACACAGGCAAACACAGAGAGAGAGAGAGAGAGTTCTTATTGCTTTCTTGGTAGGGTGGACACAATTCAGATAAAAATCCATTACAGAGAATTAGGGGGCTATCTCCTTCTCAAATCATCCCATCTGGGTGAAATGGGAGCCCTGCTTCATGGCCTAGATGCTGGGGTGTCAGGGCTGAGTTGCCATTCCCAAACTGCAGTCCGTGGATGTGACACCGTGGGCAACCTCCCCTCTCCGGCATGGTGACTGATCATAAGATTAGAGGACCACGGGGCTTGGAGGACTTTCCATAGGGTGGGATTCTCTATGAGCTACAGACACGAGGCTGGTAACCCACCTACTCTCACCAAGCTTCCATTCTGAGGAAGCAGGATCACCTCCAGCCCGGGTCAAATCCAGGAAGGTTTCCTGGAGCACGTGAAGCCAGGATGTAGCATGGAGGATGGAGTTGGGCTCACAGCTGTGGTGAGGTGGGGCTGGGCTGCTGGGAGATGTGGGGAAAGTTTCTGCTTCTACTTTTTCACCATTAAAAAGAAGGCAAGGGGAGACAAATGCCTTTTTCCAAACCCTACACTCTTCTTTCTCATGCACGGGGAGCCCTCACCACCACAAGAGCTTTGACCTTCCGATGTTTGGTTTGTGGTCCAGGAGTTTATTTTCGTCCTTTACTGGCTTACCATCTTCTCTGACTCACATTAGATAGAACACTGCCTTTTCTAGCTGCGCATAGACAGAAGGTGTGTACAGTTTTGAAGCTGTTCTCTTGTAAGTTTTCTGGAGACAAGACTGTCACCCCTATGGTTGGTGGCTGCCCTAGTGGAAGCTCTGTGGGGCTGACTGGATAGTCTTAGGACCTCAGCCGTTGGCATCTTTTTTATAGGAACCTGGTAGAAGGATGGATGAGGCTCTCCCTGGCAGTGTGAGGCGTGCATGTTATGTTCTTCCTCTGTTAAGAGCTTCTTGAGCCGCTGTTTTGCCCAGATATGAACTCCATTCTGCTCAGATTGACTTTCAAGTCTGCACCAGCCCATGCCTCTGCCCTATCTCCTCTCTGTCCCCAGAGCATTACAAGCTCCATATACATTTTGTACATGCTGATCCCTCGGGCACATGTGGCCTACTTCTCCTCTCTACCTGGTGACCTCCTCAAGGCTCGGCCAAGGCCTGTCTCCACCACTGCCTTCCTTCCCTTCTCTCTCCTGCACTCCCATCCCACTGTGCCCAGCATGCTGAAGCTCTCTCCAATTCAGCAGGTGACCCAAGCTTCATGAGTCCATCCATCTTCCCCCCACTTCCACAATTCAGCTTTTAAAGGCAAGGGTCTGGTCTTGCTTATAGATCTCTAGATGTACCCATGTCTTGCCACACGTAGGCATTACAAAATGTTATCAAAAGATGCCAGTCCCACTATATAGATCCTCTGATAAGACTTACAACAGGAGCATTTGTTTGTTTGTTTGTTTGTTTGATTGATTTTGAGACAGAGTTCCGCTCTCGTTGCCCAGGCTGGAGTGCAATGGCGCGATCTCGGTTCACCACAACCTCCGCCTCCTGGGTTCAAGCGATTCTCCTGCTTCAGCCTCCCGAGTAGCTGGGATTACAGGCATGTGCCACCACACCTGGCTAATTTTGTGTTTTTAGTAGAGATGGGGTTACTCCATGTTGGTCAGGCTGGTCTCAAACTCCTGACCTCAGGTGATCTGCCTGCCTTGGCCTCCCAAAGTGCTGGGATTACAGGCGTGAGCCACCATGACTGGCCAACCGGAGCATTTTTATTAACCACCTTTACATGCCTTGGTCATATCCTTCCCTTCTCAGCATGTCCTCTGCTACCAAATTAAGGGGGCTTCTGGGTCTGAAAACTATGCTAACTGCTGTGGTCAGCATCTAAGAAGCGTTACTGCACAGGTAGAAAATGCCTCATATTCTCTCCCACAACCCCCTGTGCCCTCTCAAAATCCCTTGAAGTGAATAGGACAGCCTATCAGTCTGTTAGAGAGATAAAGAAACTGAGGCTCTGGCAGGGGACCAAGGTCACACCGATTCTAGTGGGAGAGCAGGCAATTGGATTCATGTCAATGGAACTTCAGGTGTCATTCTCTTTCCATTACTCCAGTCTAGTTGGGGGAATAAGCCACCTGACTCTACAGGAGAATGTGGAATAATGTATCAGCCCTTCTATATATTAAGAAAACAGAAGAGTCTAAAGATAATTTTTAGGGGGTGACCCTCTGGTCTACCAGTCAGTGAGTAACAGACCTGCTACATTTCTCCGTCTGCAGTGCCTGCCATGTCTGCCCCACTTGATTTCACTGCCTGGCCTGTGTCTTTGTGCGTCCTCTGTTCCTTGGCCTCCTCAGAGCTTGCCCATGGCTGTGGCTTCCTTCTTTCCAGGCATTTCCCAAATGACTGAGCTGGGTTCTGACTGTCGTTATCCAGCCCAACAA
Source organism: Gorilla gorilla gorilla (assembly GCF_029281585.2). Lineage (NCBI taxonomy): Eukaryota > Metazoa > Chordata > Mammalia > Primates > Hominidae > Gorilla > Gorilla gorilla. The sequence continues at coordinate 41,192,911 of NC_073244.2, forward strand.
GAATAAATGTGTTGCAAAAAGCCAGCCTGGCCACTGGCATGTCTTCATGACTTAACTTTCTGAACCCCTGTTTCCTCATCTTTTGTATTGGAATAACATAGCACCAATCATCTAAGGTTGTATAAGGCTAACATGAGACAATGACTGTGATGTACCTAGCAGTGTTGGCAGGTGGTATTTTGATGGAGAGGAGGAAGATGATGAAGATGAGGATCCTGTTAATGTACATAGTGATGGTGGTGGCCATGATAGTGATGATGGTGGTGATTTTGATGATAATGATGATGATGGTGGTGGTGATGACGATGATGATGATGGTGATGGTGATGATGGTGGTGATGGTAATGATAATGATGATGATGGTGATAATGATGATGATGGTGATGGTAGTGATGATGCTGCTGATGATGGTGATGGTAGTGATGATGCTGCTGATGATGGTGATGATGCTGATGCTGATGATGGTGATGATGGTGGTGATGATGATGCTGATGATGGTGATAATGATGATGGTGATGATACTGGTGATGATCGTGGTGATGATGGTGATGGTGGTGATGCTGATGCTGATGGTGGTGATGATGATTGTGCTGGTGGTGATGATGATGCTGATGATGGTGATAATGCTGGTGATGATGATGATCATGATGGTGTGATGATGATGGTGATGGTGATGATGATGCTGATGATGTTGGTGATTATGATGGTGATGGTGGTGATGCTGATGATGCAGCTGCTGCTGATGATGCTGATTATGATGGTGATGGTGGTGATGCTGATGATGCTGCTGCTGATGATGATGGTGATGATGGTGATGATGATGGTGATGATGGTGATAGTGATGATGATGGTGATAATGGTGGTAATGATGGTGATGATGACGGTGATGATAATGGTGATGGTGGTGATGCTGATGCTGGTGATGGTGATGATGATGATGATGGTGTGATGATGATGCTGTTGATGGTGATGATGATGGTGATGCTGGTGATGATGTTGGTGAAGATGATGGTGATGGTAGTGATACTGCTGCTGCTGCTGATAATGATGATGGTGATGACGGTGATCATTATGGTGATGATGATGGTGATAGTGACGATAATGGTGATAATGGTGGTAATGATGGTGATGGTGATGGTGATGATGGTGATGATGGTGATGATGATGGTGATGATGGTGATGATGGTGATGCTCTTGCTGCTGCTGCTGAGGGTTGTTCACTTTTTAATGAGAGGACAGTCCATAGTCTTAACAACTACCCCATGTGAACTTGTCTTCTTTCCATCCCCAGCACCTACTTGCCTGGCTTTGTGTGGTATAGGCAGAAGGTGACCCAGGGATCCAGACCAGAAGTCTTCTCTACTCTGAGAAGATGACAGGAGAACCCCTTTGTTGCCATTTTTCTTTTCCATCTGATGTTGTTGTGCTCATTTTCTGTCTTCATTTCTGGGCTGCAGTTTCAGCAGAGACTCCAAAAGCCACAGTGATGGAAGCTCTTTGCCTTTGAGAATTTTTTTTTCACCAAACCCAAACCAAAAATGGTCACGTCTTTGAGAATTTTGAAGTCATCCAAAGTTTCCAGGGAGAAGACACTCAAATTCTTTTCCCAAATTCTCCAACTCTTGTCCTACCAGCATGGAAGCTGCCTGGGGCTCCATGGGACCACATATTAAGCCAGCCCAGCCAAATCCTGCTCACTACTCAAGGCAGTGAGGGCCTTGACTTTGGCCAATGTTCCATCCCCAAGGGGACACTTGGGAATTTGACTACAGTCTGCAACTTGACTCTGTTGGTTACACAGTTGTCATTCCCCACAGCCTGATTTGAATATGGTATTTTTGTTCATAAATACAGCAAGGATTTAACTATTTCTGGCCCCGTCTCATGGCACTGTCTACACATCAGTCAAAATGGAACAGGTCACCCGCGCTGCCCTCCTGTTCATCTATTAATCATCTGGCAAATAAACCACTCAGTATCCTGCCCACCCCGGTAATGTTTGTGATGTAATTTGTTTGGATGCCCAAATGTCACCAGTGTTGATTGTAAGAGATCAAAAAAAAAAAATGCACTTGCTCAGCATAGCAAGCTCTAGGCCAAAATGTAAGCATGAAATCTCTGGTTTATTTTTGTAATAATGTTTACAGCTGTTTAATGACCCTGAAAAGGTTCAGTAGTCTGGTGTTCTGTATTTCAGAACAGGAGTGTATTATGCTTATAACAACCTTAGTTAAACAGTTTGAGCTACAACAATTGGAAAAATAGTATTTAATAAGAAGCCATTGTATTCTAGGTGAAATTGTCTTAATTACTGTTTACCGTCAGCATAAGAAAGCAAGGTGGGCTTCAGGGACAGACTGAGGGTCACGTGAGCCTCCAGGAATGGGGTCTGCCTGTTACTAGAAGTGCATGTTATGAGAAGATTTTGAGTAAAATCCACAGTGGTGTTTGGAAACCCCCTTGCTGTGAACCCGAGTCCTAGACCCTGCAGAGTAACTTGGAGGTCAGGGACTCCTACAAGGCTTCTGAGGTAGCAGTTTCACCCACGTCGATGAAAAAGGGAATATATTTAGTTGTGCTTGGCTAGACAACAATACTTGATTTTTTAAAATCCAGTGCAAATGGTTATTTTGAAAGCATTTTATTTTCCAATGATTCTTTTTCGTGGTATAAGGAAAAAGCTCTTTCATACAACTTACTGGCAAGATCTATATTTTTTTGGACTATTCATAAGATTACTTTTTTTTTCTGTGCTAGCAAAATGAAACTGTGTTTTTGTGTAAAATTTATTTAGACTCATAGCAGCTGGCATCTCTGGTGTCCTGATAGTTTTAAATTTCATTTTGAGTGAAAGATACAATTAGGTTCTCTATTGGAAGAGTTAAGTGAAAACTTTTGTCATTGATATCACAGGAAATAGTCTTGAAGGCAGAAATGCAAAATCAAAATAACCATTAGCACCATCAAAGGCAGCTGAATGGCTCACGGTACCTGCAATGATGGCAGTGATGAGACAGAATGTATTTTGATAATCTGTGCACCCAATGGTGGGTTTCATTTGCTGAGTGTGAAATTGCATTGTTCAAGAAGAAAACCTGTAATGTTTGGAAGCCTTCACCCGGGGCCCCTGCCTGTGTTTAGAGGTGCAGCACAGGGGTTCCCACACTGTCGTGAAGAATCCCGTGGCCACCGAGAGCCTAGCTTAGTTCTTTATCAATACTGACTGTGGAGTTGAGTCCCCAAGGTGCCCCACCATGACCCTGTGCTCAGAAAAGGTCAGGGCTGGCGGGGAATGTTGCCATGTTTCTACGTTGGGGGGATGATGCTGCAAACTCAAGAGTTTACAGTGGCCTTTAACTGTCCAGCCTCGGTAAGGACATCTGGCTGTCTTTGCAGAGTTAGGTAAATTATGCATTCATTTGTTCCTTCCATCAATCAGCCAGGGTTTATTGATCCTCTTCCTTATAGGTTTCAGGCTGGGGCAATGAACTGAAGGCCAGGGGCAAGCTGTTCTTACTGTTTAGTAGTTTGTTTGCTTGCTTTTAATTGTGCTAAGGGTTTTTCTGCCCAGGTGAGCTGGTTCGATGAGTTCTTGCAGAGGTTATTCAAAGTCCTGACTGCCCAGTTGCCTTAAGCCCAGGATCATGGCCTGCCCTCTGCTGGCCCCTGGCTTCCTTTTTTAAAATTTTAGACTGGGGGGTACATGTGTATGTTTGTTAAGTTACATGGGTATATTGCATAATGCTGGGGATTGGGCTTATAGTGCACCCATCACCCAAATAGCAAACATTGTACCCTATAGGTAATTTTATCAACCCTCCTTCCCCTCTCTCCCTCCCCACTTTTGGAGTCCCCAGGGTCTATTATCTCCATCTTTATGTCCGTGTATACCCATTATTGAGATTAGCTCAACATGGATTAAAGACTTAAACATAAGATGTGAAATTATAAAAAAAAATCCTAGAAACACCTAGAAAAACCTCTTCTGGACATCAGTCCAGGTGAATAATTTGTGACTCCAGCTCCTGGGTCACGCAGTGCTGAGTGAAGGGTCAGTGGGGCGTGTAGGCTAAAGTGCTCTGGCAGCAGAGTTGGGGGTGGGCTGTGGCAGGAGGCCCCTCCAGGGATATTCCCTATGGGGCCTGTAAGGGAGCAGCATGGTCTGAAAGGGAAGGCTCACTCCCTGGTGGGCTGGGAAAAGGGATAATAAGACCTTCCAGCAGGTCTTTTATTTGAAATTTAAAAAAATTATCTTTTAAATTATTTTTGTTTTTTGAGACAAGTTCTCATTCCCAACGCCCAGGCTGAAGTGCAGTGGTACGGATCATAGCTCACTGCAGCCTTGACTTCCCCAGGCTCAAGTGATCCTCCCACCTCAGCCTCCCACATAGTTGGGACTACAGGCACGCATCACCATGCCTGGCTAATTATTTTATATTTTTAGTAGAGATGGGGCTTTGCCATGTTGCTTAGGGTGATCTCAAACTCCTGGGGCTCAGCCTCCCAAAGTGCTGGGATTACAGGTGTGAGCCGCTGCGTCTAGTCCTTTCCAACAGGTCTTATCCTTTGCAGGCAGCTCCACTTCCTCCAGCCCCATGAGCTCTTATGTCTGCAGCTGGATTCAATCCTTTAACAGTAGGATAAATGATGCCTTAGTTTCCCAGTGTAAGCATTTGTATACATTTCTAGAGGGCTATCATGTAGGGACTCCCCACCCTTCCCTCAACACAGACATAATTATTGCACACACACGCACACACACACACACCCTTAGACACCAAAGCTGCAATGGTTTATCTTTTCCCCAGCTTTGCATTCAGCCTCGAAGGAACCTTTCATTGCTCCCTGTTACTTGTGGACACTCACTCACACTGGCCCCTTAGATGAACAGGCCCTCGAGGGCAGGTACGTGGAAGGTCCCTGGCAAATATTGACTGAATGGCTAAGGTAAGGAATAAACGCATTCTGGATGGGTGAAGTGTCAAGGCTGGAGAAATTGGGGCCGACCCAGGTTTTGTGAGTCCCAGGCCGGGCCTGGGGCCAGCTTGTCCTGCCTCGGCTGTTTTGGCGCAGAGACAGCACACCAATTACCCCATACTCTTTCCAGGAACTCGTGCTTCCCTTTCTTGCTCTAAGTCGAGCAGCAGGCATCAGTTATGACTGCCCCATTGCAGCGGCCTCGGCTGCACCTGCTCGAGGAATCACAGAGGATTCTAAGCTGACTGTCGTGGTCCTTTCTCCCAGTAAGGCTCTGTGCAGGCTTCTCCCAGGCTTATTCAAGGGCTGGGGACCAGTATCCTGGAAGCATCTCCTAGGGAGCTGGTCAGCTCCTCTGAAACCCTGGGGTCTCCCATGGGCAGTGACAGTCAGTTAAGTTCTAAAGGGAACCATTGCTGTGTCTCCTAGTATTCAGCAATTGGGCCATCAGGGGTGGTCCAAGCCTGGGGTGATAACCATGGACACCTAGACTGCGAGAGTTAGGGGTGTGGACAGCTTTTCCTTTCCTTTTGTTTCTTTCTTTCTTTCTTTCTTTCTTTCTTTCTTTCTTTCTTTCTTTCTTTCTTTTCTTTTTCTTTCTTTTTTTTTTTTTTTGACAGAGTCTCGCTCTGTTGCCCAGGCTGGAGTGCAATGGCATGATCTCAGCTCACTGGAACCTCCACTTCCCGGGTTCCAGTGATTCTCCTGCCTCAGCCTCCCGAGTAGCTGGGATTACAGGCACCCATCACCACACCCAGCTAATTTTTGTATTTTTAGTAGAGACAAAGTTTCAACATGTTGTTCAGGCTGATCGCGAACTCCTGACTTCAAGTGATCCGCCCACCTCAGTCTCCCAAAGTGCTGGGATTACAGGCGTAAGCCACCATGGCCGGCCAGAGATGGCTTTCTCTTGGTGGTTTCTGAACCTTCAGCTTCTCAGTGGTAGCCAGGGACCCTTCCAACTCTGTCCGATTTGTTCTGTCCGATTTGGATCGTAGGTGCTCATGGACTTGTGCGAAGGCTGAGGTTAGGTCACATGACTGATTGTAGGTGCTCTTGGATTTGTAGGAAGGCTGAGGTTAGGTCACATGACTGATTTTAAGGGCTCTGGACTTGTGCAAAGGCTGAGGTTAGGCCACATCAAGTTGAGGTTAGAGTGAGTCTCTATTCACTCATTCATCCATTCACTTAGGACATACTGAACCTAAGATAAGCCAGCTCTGCCTTAGGACCCAAGGCTTCATCCTTGACTAAGACAGACATATCCTCTGCCTTCATGGGAATGAAGTATGTCTGTAAAAGGACCAATGACAAAATGTTGCCCCCATGGTAAATGCTATGTAGAAGAAAGTAACATGTTGGGACAGAGAGGGGCTGGGGTGTCAGCCTCACACAGGGTGGGCACAGAGGGCTTTTGTGAGAAAGGATGTGTGAGCTCAGACCCACAAGAATAAGAACAGAGCCAACTATGAAAGAGCTGGGGCAGCATGCATGTTCTAGAACATTCTATCCTCAGCTGAGGATCTAGCAAAGGCATTTAAAGACCTTAAAGAGATTACAAATCTTTGTTAACTCTGGCCAGGATAGATAGATAGATAGATAGATAGATAGATAGATAGATAGATAGATAGATAGATAGATTTGAAAAAAATAAAATAATTCCATACTCAAACCAAATCTGAAAACTCTCACATTCCTTATTTGACAAGTTGAGCTGTCACTTGCATAGCATGAATGGTGGTGGTGTTGGGGGACATGGTCTTCAACTCCATGCCCCTCATCCAAGCTGATTTGCAGTCTCGCCGCATTGCTCATTCAGCCTTCTTTCCCTCCTGCTGAATTGGCGTCAGCTCATCAGCAGCAACCTGAAAATAGCCCGTCTTCCTGGATTCATGTCTTCTGAGCTGGCCAACTGGGCAGCCTTTGGAAGTGGGCCAGCCCTGTTGGCCTTGGACTTTCCAAACTTCCATGGAGCTGTTGGGTGGAATTCTGAGCAATCCTGTGTGGCTTCAGGGTCATGATCCCTGTTGGCTCAGAAGAGGAGCCAGTGCAGCTGTATGGGGCTTGAAGGTGGAGAGAGGGTGCCAGACAGGGCCCTGGGGCCACCAGTCTCTGCCTGGAGCCTCCAGCAACCTCTGTACACTGTGCCTGCTCCTCCCTGCTGGATAGTGGGTGTCATGAGTCCTGGGGCTGGTGGGTCTTGTCCACCATCATGTCTCCAGTGGCAAGGCTAGGGACTGGCACATGGAAGGATCTCGGTAAGTTTGTTGAATGAATGCAGCAACCTCCATGGGATATTAGCTTTTTTCTGACCAACCTCCAAAATGGGCCCGCGTATTTTAAAAAAATTTGAGTGTAGACTGCCCCCAGAAACAAAAAGGAAAGATGACAAGCTGGAAGCCTTCTCCTATGGCAAGTGCCCATGCACCTTTACGCTTTGCACAGTTGTGCATATCTTTCATTCGTGGACATAGTTGGCCCAGCACCACCACTGTAATCCCTCTGTCTCCTGGAAATAAACATTCATGGCTCTTTCTTCCCTTCCCTTGCAAGATAGACTCCTCCTGCCAAGGAAGTCAGGTCTCCCATTGGAGACCCTCCATGCCACGCAGTCTCCTGGCGGGAGGCCCAGCAAGCAGCAGACCCTGCCGAGGCTGCCTGTGCTTCCTCCACAGTTGAGCTCTGTCCCCATAGGTCTCCCTGGTTAATCACTTAGCCCAGAAATCAGTCCCGGCTGGGGTTAAGCACAGCTCCTGGACCACCTGGCTGCCCAACACATCTAAGCAATGGGATGCAAGAGGAGAGGTGTGTGCAAAGATGATTCCAATGGCAGGAAACAAATTTGGACTCCTTCAGGTGGGAGACATAGCTGGAAATGGAAGGATCCCAGGCAGGGGTTCATTGCCTTGCAAAGCTGAGCTCCCCACGTGCTCCAATGTGGAAGGGGCTGTTTCCTGTGCCCTCCCTGGAGCCATCTGGCTTTAGCCATTCTGCACAGGCTGGAGAGGGGGCAGAGAGGACTATTAAAGACAATTATGCAGACCAGCTTTGAACGATAGTGTTTAACAAACAACTTTGAGTTCTAATTTTCTGCAAAACACATACTGCAGGTACAATTTGTACTCATTATTGTATATTGGGAAAGTTATTAAAAACACTCAAACTTGGTTGAGACTTCCTATGGCATCATTCCTGGATTTTAATGGGTTTTTATCTAGTTCTATAAAAGACCTCTTTAAACCCAATCAAAGTCCCTGCTTTGGATATCTTGCCATTGAAGGATGGGAAGAGCCCCATTATAAGGTATCGGTGTTTCCTTTGACCCAAATTTGAACAACTTCAACAATCTGCTAAGATTCTTTCAGGAGATAATTTATACTTCTTTTGATGGGCACAGTTACCAAATGACAAAATAACAGTGTTTCGTAACATAAGGGTTAAATCTTAATCTCTGAGGTTTGCAAAGCCGCTACTCGCAGTCTCCTTAAAATTTAATATACCTCGTTAATGCTTCCTTGCAAACACTGAAGGATTTTTATGATTATAATCATGTGTTACAGCACCTAGTACTGTTTCTAAGCAGCATACTAATCAGCTTAATGAGATATTACTGCACTTTTTGTTGACTAAAGCAAAATCCCTTTTATTGTTCTAAAGCCTGTCCTTTACTTTATTTTTTCCCAAAACATTATCTTGTTTTATTATGTACCAGCAAATATCATGCCATTGAGTTTTTTTTTTTTTTTGGCCAAATCATAAAATGATCTCTTTCATCTCAGACTGGTGAATGTACTGAATATAGTAAACGGAAACAGAAGTTCCAAGTGGGTTTATTTGGTTTTACAGGGAAAGTCATTCTGCTCTCAGGCAAACTTTGGACGGAACCAACAGGTACAGGTGCGACAATGGGGCAACGCAGAAAAAGTTTCACACGTAGACCCTTGATTTGTTATTAGGTGTTGAAAGTGGTAAAACATTAATAATTTAAAGGTGAATGAATAATTGCAGTCTGTAAATAGAAAATACAAGGAAGACGATCTGTCGCCAAAACAAATTGGAGGAGCAATGCCATATTGCATAATTGGCATTTAATAATTCATTTTTTTATTATTGTTTTTGACTAGAATTCCTTAGCATGATTATGTGTAGGTAAGGCATGAAATGCAAATTCCCTGCCCGCCAATGCTGTTGATTCATGGCGCCACAGCAGCACCTGGCACGGATCTGAACTCTGCCTCTCTTTTCAGGGATGGAAGAAGCGAGCCTGTGCCTTGGAGTGTCTTCGGCGGAGCCGGAAGCTGAGCCCCACCTGAGTGGCCCCGTCCTCAACGGCCAGTATGCCATGAGTCAGAAGCTGCACCAGATCACCTCCCAGCTCAGCCATGCCTTCCCCGAGCTCCATCCCCGGCCCAACCCCGAGGAGAAGCCCCCCGCATCCCTGGAGGAGAAGGCCCACGTGCCCATGAGCGGCCAGCCCATGGGCAGTCAGATGGCGCTCCTGGCCAACCAGCTGGGCCGGGAGGTGGACACCAGCCTCAACGGGAGGGTGGATCTGCAGCAGTTCCTCAATGGGCAGAACCTGGGCATCATGTCCCAGATGAGCGACATCGAGGACGACGCCCGCAAGAACCGCAAGTACCCGTGCCCGCTCTGCGGCAAGCGCTTCCGCTTCAACAGCATCCTTTCCCTGCACATGCGCACGCACACGGGCGAGAAGCCCTTCAAGTGCCCGTACTGCGACCACAGGGCGGCGCAGAAGGGGAACCTCAAGATTCACCTGCGGACCCACAAGCTGGGCAACCTGGGCAAGGGGCGTGGGCGTGTGCGCGAGGAGAACCGCCTGCTGCACGAGCTGGAGGAGCGCGCCATCCTGCGGGACAAGCAGCTGAAGGGCAGCCTGCTGCAGCCCCGGCCGGACCTGAAGCCCCCGCCGCACGCCCAGCAGGCCCCGCTGGCCGCCTGCACCCTGGCCCTGCAGGCCAACCACAGCGTGCCCGACGTGGCCCACCCGGTGCCCTCGCCCAAGCCTGCCAGCGTGCAGGAGGACGCGGTGGCCCCGGCGGTGGGCTTCCGCTGTACCTTTTGCAAGGGCAAGTTCAAGAAGCGCGAGGAGCTGGACCGCCACATCCGCATCTTGCACAAGCCCTACAAGTGCACGTTGTGCGACTTCGCGGCTTCGCAGGAGGAGGAGCTCATCAGCCACGTGGAGAAGGCACACATCACCGCCGAGTCGGCCCAGGGCCAGGGCCCCAACGGCGGTGGCGAGCAGTCGGCCAACGAGTTCCGCTGCGAGGTGTGCGGTCAGGTGTTCAGCCAGGCGTGGTTCCTCAAGGGCCACATGCGCAAGCACAAAGACTCCTTTGAGCACTGCTGCCAGATCTGCGGCCGGCGCTTCAAGGAGCCCTGGTTCCTCAAGAACCACATGAAGGTCCACCTCAACAAGCTGTCGGTGAAGAACAAGTCCCCCAGCGACCCCGAGGTGCCTGTGCCCATGGGCGGCATGTCCCAGGAGGCCCACGCCAACCTGTACTCCAGGTACCTCTCCTGCCTGCAGAGTGGCTTCATGGCCCCGGACAAAGCCGGCCTGAGCGAGCCCAGCCAGCTCTATGGCAAGGGCGAGCTGCCCATGAAGGAGAAGGAAGCGCTGGGGAAGCTGCTGTCTCCCATCTCCAGCATGGCCCACGGCGTCCCGGAGGGGGACAAGCACTCCCTCCTGGGATGCCTCAATCTCGTGCCGCCGCTGAAATCCAGCTGCATCGAGCGGCTGCAGGCGGCTGCCAAGGCTGCGGAGATGGACCCCGTGAACAGCTACCAGGCTTGGCAGCTCATGGCCAGGGGCATGGCCATGGAACATGGCTTCTTGTCTAAAGAGCATCCGCTGCAGCGCAACCACGAAGACACTTTGGCAAACGCCGGGGTTCTGTTTGATAAGGAGAAGCGGGAGTACGTGTTAGTGGGAGCAGATGGCTCCAAGCAGAAAATGCCTGCTGATTTAGTTCACAGCACTAAAGTGGGCAGCCAGAGAGACCTGCCAAGTAAGCTCGACCCTTTAGAAAGCAGTCGGGATTTTTTGTCACACGGGCTGAACCAGACTCTCGAGTATAACCTGCAGGGTCCTGGGAACATGAAGGAGAAGCCCACCGAGTGCCCCGACTGCGGCCGGGTGTTCCGCACCTACCACCAGGTGGTCGTGCACTCCCGTGTCCACAAGCGGGACCGCAAGGGCGAGGAGGATGGGCTGCACGTGGGCCTGGATGAGCGGCGTGGCTCGGGCAGTGACCAGGAGTCCCAGTCGGTGAGCCGCTCCACCACGCCGGGCTCCTCTAACGTCACCGAGGAGAGCGGGGTCGGAGGCGGCCTCTCCCAGACCGGGAGTGCCCAGGAGGACAGCCCGCACCCCTCCTCGCCATCCTCCTCAGGTAGGTTAGCTGAGAAGCGGGGAGAAGCAGCTTGTACAGCAGCCCTGCTCAGGGCTGCCTGGTTCTGCTCCCAGGCCTCCAGTCAGTTCCAAGGCCAGTGGGTCTTGATCGAGGACAGGCGTGGGTTGGACACTGGGCCATGCCTTTCTTTTCCTCCCTGACTGGAGGGAAAGGGCCGTCCTTTCACCTCTTAGGCCTTCCCTTGAACACTGGCTACCAAGAAAGTAAGTTGAGGCCGGGTGTGGTGGCTGACGCCTGTAATCCCAGCACTTTGGGCGCCCGAGGCCGGTGGATCACTTGAGGCCAGGGGTTTGAGGCCAGCCTGGCCAACATGGAGAAACCCCATCTCTACTAAAAATCCAAAAATTAGGCAAATGTGGTGATGCATGCCTATAATCCTAGCTATTCGGGAGGCTAAGGCAGGAGAATCGCTTGAGCCTGGGAGGGGGAGGCTGCGGTGAGCCAAGATCACACCACTGCACTCCAGCCTGAGCGACAGAGTGAGACACTGTCTCAAAAAAAAAAAGAAAAAAAAAGAAAGAAAGAAAAAAGAAAGTTGTGCGGGAGATGGCCAGGTGGTACACTTTTCAGTGGGCATAATCTACCTTTTTCTTGCAATTGTCCAACCCCATTTCACGGCCTGACGCTGTCGGCCATCATCTGGTCTCTGGAACTCAGGAGCTGGCATTCTGCTCTATCCCTGGGTGTGAATGTGTAAGTTCCAAACTTCGCCATCTTTCTCTCCCCCTTAGCGTATTCCCATAATTCTCTCATGCAGGCACCGCAGTCTCCCTCCCCAAGCCAAACCTATCTTCTGGCCCCTTCCAAAATTACAATGTGGCTCACCTGCCAGATCCGTGTGACCTAAAGAGCCCCACCACTTTCCTCTGATGGTTTGGAAAAGTACAGGCATTTGAAACACAGACGCATGACTGTTATGTCTTAAATTGTACTGTGTTACACGGGCGATACAGCTTTGGGGTCTAAAATAGCAAAGCAGAAAATCTGTCATCAAAATGTCTGTGAAATTATGAAGCTTCCTGGCCCAGTTTAAAAAAAAAAACCAAAACAATAACAATAACAACAAAAAAACATGCTAGCCTCAGACGGCTAAATTAAAATCACCACCTAACAGCAGGTAAGGTGTTGCCTTCATCCATATTTCCAAAGCCCCTTACTAATGGGTAGTAAATTGAAAGTTATATCTCTAGCCCTTTATAAAGAAAGCACCTCGCTAATACTGTAATCATTCTGCAGCCTAACAACAGAGGAAATCATGCCATAACAAATACCCTGTTACTAATGGCAACATTGATTTCTGCAATCAGCCATTAAGTCTAGAAAATGAAAGACAGTTTGAGGCACCTCGAGGCACTGCCTTGCCCACTGTTAAAGACGTAGCAGCACCCTGTTGAGGGTCATTTTTTAAAAGTCTTTTCTTCTTTCTTGATCCCCCCCCTCACTCTTTGGTTTAGATACCTATTTCGATCTTGGAGGCAATTCACTGCTGCACTTATTAAGTAGATGCCAGTTTTAGCTTTGCTGTTATAGTCTTGCTTAAGCATACTCTTCTTCTAGGACAACATTAGTATTAAAATAAAGTGGGACTCTGCCGGCTTATTACAAACCAGTAAAGAATTGTTAAGACACATAAATCTGGTCTGCACATTCCAGAGATTCCGATGGCACTTAATGCCGCTGCTTAAATACCCATGAAACGCACTGTCTACTCCTGGAGTCCTAGACTTGTTTGGGATTTATTACGGATGAGACGCTTAGGAAGTGTCTAACCAGCAGCATGAGTGCCAAGGAGGCGTGAGGTCACACTACCTGGAGCGACTGTCACATGGAACATACTAAGATTCGAGGGAAGGGTTTTCACCATGTAAAGATAGATCCCTACTTGAGAGGCAGCCAAGTGCCAGGTGTCCCAATGTCAGGAGGAGCTCTTTCTGGCCTCCTAGGATGAGGTCTGCTCTTCTGGCATGTGTCGTTTCTGATTCTGGATTAGGACCTTTACAGGACAGGGTGAGACAGCAAACTGGTTCCCCTAAGTTTTTAGAGTGACATGGAGTTAACATTGACAGATTTCCATCCCTCTCTCAGACCTCCTGAAATGTAAGGGTCTCGGCAGAATATTCTGACACCAAATGTTCAGCTTCATTAATGACGTGTTTACCGTGTTTTTCTCACCTTCTGGCCAAGTGATAGCCTCATGCTATTCCTATCTCTGTTGCTTGCCTATCTCTCAGTGCTCGGTTGAAAAAACCCATTTTGCTTAAAAAGAAGCAACCGTGCTCATGACTCAAAAGAGAATTATACTTGAGTTGTGGTTATCTTCTCACTTTTATTTCCCCTCATTGAAGTATTTTACAATTGTGAATACTGATTCTTTCATTTCTGGTTGACTTCTTTGTTTTCTTCATATTCAAATTAGACCCTTTCATAATTTTCTGACTAAGTAGGAGAATTGAGGGCATACCAATATACAACCCGAATCAGCTGTGCGTCTGGGGCATTCAGGTTTCCCTGGGATTTAGGACTCTTAACCAAATCTGGTTAGTCCTCCCTCTTATTTCCAACAAGTTTGACTTGTATAGAAGTGCGATTAAAATAAGTATTTAAATAAAAATCTGGATACAATGGGTATTTTATTATTACCTGTTAAAGAGAAACCTGCAAGGTGAAGGAGAGAGAGAAAAAAAAATCTTTAAGCCCTTAAGTAAAGAAAGAAGTACTTATTAAGGCTTCTATTAAGAAATAACTGCAAAACACGGTTTTACAAATTTCTCAGACTGCATAACAATGTCACAAAACTTAATTTGCATCACTTGATTCTTTTTTTTGTTGAAAACTGGGTCAGTAGGGCCTGAGAAACTATTTTTTCAGATCTTAACCAATGAATTCTTCTTTATAAATCGCTGCTCTTAACATGATAGTAGTTCTGAATTCATCATAAAAAACCTTTTTACAGAGCCTCTTAGAACAGATCTCTAGAAGAAGGCTTACAATGAGTGGCAGAGACGTCCTTTGTTATCTGATGTAATTCTTTGCAAAGAAGGATTGGGAACGGAGTGGCTGTTTAAAAATGTCTTGCTCAGACCGAGACGAAGAAGGGGTCAAGTTTGCAATCAAACAGTTATTGCCGAGATGGGCGACTGTCACTGGCTAGGCTAATGTGGGATGCAGCTGTTTGTTATGTGAGCAAAAGAATGTTTGAATCAGTGAACATGTGAAAATGATTCCAGTGAACCAGAAAATGTGTTTGTTCTTTGGCTCTCCAAACTGCTGAGAACCAAGCTTAAGATCAACTGCGAAAACTAGGACCTTTGACAAATTGAGAGGTCATATTTTCTAACAGAAAATGGACAAAACTAGCCACACAGATCACTTCCCCATCTTCCCCTTTTGTTTTATTTTTGTTTTGTTGTTGTTTATTTGACTTACCAGTAATTTCACACCGTGGTCAATGTCATTCAATGTAGCCTCCGTGTACGATGCAAAGAGAAACTGTTTGGAAAGCAGCAGCTTATTAATTTTACTTTTACGGCATTTAGAAAGCAGGGTGGCTGTTTCGATGCCTCCTCATTTCTGGCTTGCATGCAAACACTCTTATGGCATTAATCTTTGCATCTTTCTCTAAAACCTCCTCTAAGGCTGAGCTCGAATCCTAGCTTTGCTCTGAGTCAGAACACAACCAAAGTTCTGTTTCTTCAGATTTTGCTTTGGAAATCACACTCAGAATAATTAAAACTTAATGTACTAAGAAACGATACTGTTCATTATATCCAACAGGGCAGTTACCTTCTGAATTCCACATAATTTTGGAGTGGGGATAATTGAAGTGTTGATGGTGGGAAGGGGGTAATTGAATGCATTGACCCTCTGTTCATTAAATAAAGTCGGCTAAGTTACAGGATCAATGGAAAGCCAGGGAGAGATGCGAAGATGAAAATATCGTTAACCCCTACTAATTCTGGTATAATATTTTGAGATGGACAAGGATTATTTGGTCAGCTGGGCTAAAAGCCTTGCGAGGTCTTCTTTTGTTGTTAGAGCTGCATTCCTGAAATGCTGGGTCTCCATCCCATTGACCACAGCATCAAAGGCCTTTATCTGGGGCGCTTTCGCATTTACATGGGGTGTATAGTGATATGATAGATTTTCTTTCTTTTCCACCTCTTTTTCTCATGTGGCTCCCCCTCCCTGCCCCCGTTCACGATAACCGGTGCCTGCTCCACACACAAACAAATCCAGGCACCCAAAAGAAGAAAAAGAAAAAGAAAAAAAATTTGAGTTTGAGGATTAAGATCTTCATTTTTTTTTTTTGCTTGTGCATTCCAATTGTTCTTAAAATATTTGGCAATGTCAATTAGTAACTGAGCAGAGTTAGCTGATGAACACAATTTTCCAGTAGACTGAGCACCCTATTGTTGCCGAGCGAACAGCAGATTTCTGAGGTCATTATCATTCGCTGGTTGCTTGGCCCAGCTGCTTCCTGCTGCAAAAGCCAAACTTTATACCGGAGCTCGGGGAGGCTGCAGCAACAGGGGGCTGGAGAGGGGGAGAGGGGAGCTGGCTGCAGAGCCGAAGACAGTCATTATCAGCAGAGGAAACAGAAAGTAAAAGTTTCCAGGCAATTCCAGGAAAACTGCCGGAGCAGGCTTCTTCCTCCTGTTCCAGTCCAACCACCTTCCACCTCTAGGCAGGGAACTAAAAAGGACTTGGGGAGACCCCCCTGGGCATGGTGGCAGCTAATCTCTTTGCGGAGGAGAACTTTGGGAAACAATAATCCCATTTATAAATAATGCTTAAAAATTTTTTAGCCCAGGCTCAAGCATGTGAGTGATGCCCTCTTAGATAGACTCCTTCATTGTTATATATTTAAAAAAATCATTTTTAAAATGATATTAGGAACTTGAAATTAGTCAATTTGGGGATGACAAATAGGCAACATTATTTAATTTTCCAGAGGGACCTTATGAACAGACCATAGTCTGAGATTCCTTTTAAAATCACATTTAGCCTTAAAGGTTCCCCCTACGCCTCCCCCTGTCCCCTGCTTCCTTATTTTTCTGCCCCCAGCCCACCCCAACTCCAGCCTCCCTTCCCCACCTCCTAATTTGGGAACTGGTTCAGTGAGATGAAAAGCTGCACTTTTTTTAAAGCTCAGCTGTGAAAGCCGAGCGCCATATGCAGCCCTTCCGTCCCTGCCGTGGAAGCGTGTGCAGGCGGCCGCCGTGTTTGCGGAGATTTACGGAGGCTCGGCTCGTGTGTGCCGAAGCTGTGCCCAGGCGGACGCCGGCCAAGGCCCGTCCCCTGAGCTGAGAGCCGAGAGCTGAGGTGGCCGCCCGCCTAGGCGAATAAGCCGGCTGGTCAGGTGGCTCCTGGGGAATGTCAGATGGGGCACAGGGTCAGAGGACCCCGTGTCTTCCCCTGGCGGCCACCTTTCCGCTGGGGCCCAAGGGTGGTCTGTCCACTTGGGACACCCTGCTCGTGCCGGGATCGCCGTTGCTCTCAGATGCTGGTTCATGTGCGGCTGTCACATCGTCCTCCTCCTTCCCCGGGAGCCGGATGCCTACCAGCAGTTTCTTTTTATAAACTTCCCATTCACTTGGTGAACTTGTATCATGTTGTGCTTAGGAGCGATGATTTGGGAACAATCAGTAACACTTCGGGGCTTTTACCATCTTTCTGACCCCTTTACATGGAGCCATAAATCCCACTTCTCCGGGGCTGCTTGATGCCACTCCACCGTCACTTGGCATTTCAGAAAGAGGGTACTTGCACAGGCTCTGAAAGTCTTCAGACTAGGAGTGTAACATCAGAGATGTGTGGCATAAAATTGCAGAGGCAGAGCACCCTCTCTGCTCCAGCACATAACAGGCAGGACATGGTTTTGCTTGTGAGGGATTAGATTCGAGGCCGCGGAGTCATTCAAATGTGTTTCTCTGGTGGCCTCACTTGGCCCATCTGTGGGATGGACACCGCTGTTGCCTGGGCTGCCCTTCTGTTTCCAACACTCCTGCCCACGGAGCTTCTGAGGAGCTCCATGAAGCTCTCCTCTCTATGCATGTTAGCGCAAGGCACGGAACAGTTCATTTAAACCTAAATTTAATGGAAATAAGGAAAACATAGATTAGCTAAGGACAGGTTACAAAGAGGCAAGGAATTAAGCGGTCAATTTTCAAAACAGAGCTTGAAGCATTAGCTGCGTGATTTCCATTAACTCGAATGGGAGGTTCCAGGCTCAGGTCTTGACCACCACCTTGGGTGTGTTGGAGCGGGAGTTAGTAATTTGCTTTGCAGACAGCCACAAGGTGTCCCCTGATTGATGGTTTGGACAGAAGCAGGTATCACGAGCTTCCAGGATCTGACTCTTACCCACTCGCATGCTTACCATGCACTCAGGTAGCTGGGAAATGATGCCCACTGTGTTATGTGAGCCCTGCCAGGGGCCACTTCTGCAGAGCTGGGGCAGCCTCTGCATAGAGGGCAGATTGGGGTCCTTCTGGCCGCCCAGATCCCTTCACTGCCAGGTTGCTTATCTTTCTAATTCTTTCTCTGGTTTGAAGCTTTGTGTCCTGTTCATAGGAAGTGCGTTCCCAGGAAGGGTAAGGTAAGACTTTCTTCCTCTACACCTGAGTGCATTTCCCAGGTCTGCCCCTTCTCCCTGAGAAGTTTCTGGCAGGTAGCCCTGATGTCTCAAAGGGGTGGGGACAGGGCTGGCTTCAACAAGGCCCGTTATACTGGCCTTGATATTCCACTGGTTCTAGAGAGAGACCGTGGGTATACTTGGAGATCCAGAGATGGAGACAGTGAATTTCATGGGAAAGAACTGTGCAGGGAGCATTTGGAAGCCTTTTGAGCCTGGGAAGTCAGGGGAGTGAGTAGTTAACTCCTTTACCCATAGAGCTGTTTTGGAGCATTGATGGCAGGGGTGGAGAAACACCTGCAGAGATCAGGAGATTGGATTTGTGCACACTTCCCAAATCCGTGATGATTGGGCTGGAACCTTTGCCATCTGTGACCCTTGGGCCTGTTTGCTGCCCTTCTGGGTGTCTCACCTCCCTTCGCCTTCCTCTCCTCTGTCGGCATCTGATGGGTGCATCTCTCCACCCTTGTTGATGGTGCTGGCATGTGGAGGAAGGAGGCGGGGGCTGAGCGAGGCTTGCAAATGCAGAGGAAAGGGGCTCTCCAAGAGGGGTGCATGGTGTCGGGGGGGTGGGCAGGTGGTGGGGGGACTCTGATCTCCCCAGGAAGTGAGCTTTGCTGCAGCTGAGAGCGGCCATGGGTCCCCCTTGTCTTTTGCTGGCAGGATGGGGCGATGGCAACATTTACTTAAGCTGTGGAGTCTGGCACTGCCGCAGCCAGGCGCCATCTGGAAAGCCTTTTTCAGAAAGCTGTGTCCCCCCCACCCCCAAAAGGAACTTAGGGGAACAGGACTTGGGCAGAGCTGTGGGACTTGTTTCTTGGGCAGAACCTGCTCACTGAGGCACCTGAGCCGGGCTGGGGTCCCCTGGGAGCCAGGTAGCTAAGACAGGTCTACCTCGGGGTGCATGTGGGCTCTTTGCTGTCTGTGGGGCCCTCGGTTCATCCTCCAGCCAGGTCTGGTTTAGGTTTACTAGGGCTGTATTTTCCATCTATTTGTTTTGTGTTGCATTTTGCTTACTCTCTTCACCTAAGTCCTTGCATATTGTGAGTATGATGGGATGGCGCCAGCCGGGATTGGTCAGTGACTGCTCCTTCCCTGTAATAGCAGGGCTGATTAGCAGAATATAAGAAATGAATGCTGTGCCTCTGAAATGTGCCTGTGAGACAGGATCTAGAACTCAGCGGCTCAGCTTGCAACAAACAGGGCAAACTAAGCACAGAGATTTGCTACCATCCTTTCCCTGAGCCACATCTTCAAAAAAGACTGCAGAGTCCCAAAACAATGCGTGTCTGAACAAACACCATCTTCAGCTACCTGATGGGTGGGCCTGGGCAAAACGGGGGCCATGCCGAAAGCAAGGGCAGCAGTCCAGGCGGAATTCATTTGCCTCCTGTTTCCACCACCCCCAAGAGAAAGTTGTCCAGGGCTTAGCTTCTTGTGGGACCCATCTCTTTGTTGCTGTGAGCCTTGGGGTTTTTGTGTGACATGTGGCATGTGTCTGGGAGAAGCGAGAGGCACAGCACAAGCTGACTCCTTGGCTTGGCTGCCCACCACACCACATGGGAGGCCGGCCCTCCCCTTAACGGTGCCCAGCCAGGAGGCTGCCTCCAATGTGGGCATGAGGACGGGCTTGGCTTTAACACCTCCTCGCTTGCTTCCAAAGGACAGGGTCATTTTCCAGCTTTTCTTGCAAGCAGTGTCTACCTTTAGGAACCTTTCAGTTTTACTCTGTGCCATGGGGCCCAGGGCATTTCACGGAGAAATCAGTCCTTTCCTTTACAGAGGCAACTTGTAGGACTAGACTTTTGGCCAACGGTAGTTTCTTTTCTTTTGTCTGACCTCAGTTCCAAAACCATTTGATGCACGATGAAACAGGATCGCGCCACAGTGCTCTCTTCTCTTCATTAAAGTAATGTCCAGAAACTCTTAGTGCAGTGGTGGTCATCATGGCTTTTGGACACTCTCAGTTGTCCTCAATCATGTTGAGAGGCATTTTGGAACATGTTCAACATGTTAACGTTGAGTTCAACATGAAGTGTATGCAGTGGTGGTTTTCTTGAAGAACAAGACAGATACATGCTTCTCTTTATTGCTAAATATGTATATTTTTAAATTTGTTGCTAAAATATGTGTTTTTATTTTTGTTTCATTTCATTTTTTAAAAACTCAGTAGTTTGCCCTGAAAAATTGGAGTGATCCTGCAGCAAAGCTGCTGTGTGGCATCATAATCCCTGTTGAGAGAGAAGGCTTGGCAGTGTTCATGTCCATCCCTGGCTGAGGCCAGACCCCTCGGAAATGTCCTTTTTAGTGACCTTCAAAGCCTTTCCACTTGGGGCCGGGTGTGGTGGCTCACTCCTGTAATCCCAGCACTTTGGGAGGCCGAGGCAGGTGGATCACATGAGGTCAGGAGTTCGAGACCAGCCTGGCCAACATGGCAAAACCTTGTCTCTACTAAAAATGCAAGAATTAGCCGGGCTTGGTGGTGGGCGCCTGTAATCCCAGCTACTCGGGAGGCTGAGGCAGGAGAATTGCTTGAATCCGTGAGGAGGAGGTTGCGGTGAGCCGAGATCAAGCCATTGCACTCCAGCCTGGGCAACAAGAGCAAAACTCCATCTCAAAAACAAACAAACAAACAAACAAACAAACAAACAAAACCTTTCTACTTGGTCTCCTCCACGAGTCCCGTTCACTGACTTTATGATGCTGTTGTTGTTCAATGACTTCAGTATTCTTTTTTTCTTACTATAAAGTAATTCTTGTTCATCTTGGACATTTAAGAGATACAGATAAATAAAAAATAAAAAAAATTAAATGTGTATGCCTACCACCACTCAGGAATAATCACTGTGAACACTTTTTTTTTTCACTAAACTAGTAAATATTTTGTTATCGATGCATAGTTTGTGTATAGATTTTAGGGTACCTGTGCTAATTTGATACATTCATATAATGTGTAAAGATCGAATCAGGGTAATTGGGACCTTCATCACCTTAAATATTTATCTTGGCTGGATCCAGTGGCTCATGCCTGTATTCCAACACTTTGGGAGGCCGAGGTGGGCAGATCACTTGAACCCAGCAGTTTGAGACCAGCCTGGGCAATATAGCGAAACCCTGTCTCTACAAAAAATACAAAAATTAGCCAGAGTGGTGGCATATGCCTGTAGTCCCAGCTACTTGGGAGGGTGAGGTGAGAGGATCGCTTACGCCCAAGAGGCAGAGGTTGCAGTGAGATGAGATTGTGTCACTGCACTCCAGCCTGGGCAACAGAGCAAGACCCTGTCTCAAAAAGTATTATCTTTTCTCTATTCTAGAAACATTTGAATTATTCTCTTTTGGCTATTTTGAAATGTACAATAGATTATTGTTAACTCTAGTCACCCTACTGATCTATCAAACTCAAGGTGAACATTTTTAACTCATACTTTTCCAGTCCTTTTTATGCAACTAAAAATGTAGTTAGCCAAAAAGTGCATACTTCTGTGTAAGTTCTTACTGAAATGTATGCCATATTTTTTCTTGTCATTGAACATTTCACACCAGGATCAGCAAAGTTTTCCTGTAAAGAACCAGCTAATGAGTATTTTCGGCTTTGGGGGCCACGTGGTTTCTGTAGTAAACACTCAATTCTTTCATAAATAAGAGTGTGATGGTATTTCGATAAAACTTTATTTACAAAAATTGGCAATGGTTCAGATTTGGACCGTGGGCTGTTGCTTGCAGATTCCTGTCCTAATAGTAATAGTTATACTTTTTTTTCCCCCAAGCTTTACACAAGTAATATGCACATGGAGGAAATGCTAGAAAGATGGAGAATCCAAGAAAAACTCTATATCTATAAAATGCTTTAGCCAGTCTCTGATTCGTGAACACGGGACTTGTTTCTTTTCTTTTTCTTTTTTTTTTTTTTTTTGCCTGAGATGCAACCTCTGAGGTGTACGTTTCTGCAGCATTTGTGACCTCATCGATCATTCTGATCTTCTGCACCATTATTTCCTTAGGTGTGTCACCTCGCGGTAGACTCTCTGGTCACAGGCTAGTGAGTCCGAGGTGGCAGAGCTAAACCACCCACTGTGTGCTGCAGCTCTAGACTGTTTGTTTTATGCTGGTGTTTGCCATGAGAAAATCCCCTCGTAAGATTGTACCGAAGCCTGTCTCCCTGAAGCTAGGTAGTTCCCTATCACCACGCCACTCTATGACTTATTTGTTCATTCATAAACACACTCATTTGTTTGTTCAATCATTAATTCACTTATTTATTCACTGAATGATGAAATGCTTATTAAGTGGTTTCTGAACACTGAGCAAGGCATCAAGTGCTGGAGATGCAAAGATGAGTAGAGGCCGGGCACGGTGGCTCATGCCTGTAATCCCAGCACTTTGGGAAGCCAAGGTGGGCAGATCACTTGAGGTCAGGAGTTCGAGACCAGCCTGGCCAACGTGGCAAAACCCCATCTCTACTAAAAATACAAAAATTAGCTGGGCGTGGTGGTGGGCGCCTGTAATCCCAGCTACTAGGGAGGCTGAGGCAGGAGAATTGCTTGAATCCAGGAGGCAGAGGTTGTGGTAAGCTGTGATCACACCACTGCGCTCCAGCCTAGGCAACAGAGCAAGACTTCATCTCAAAAAAAAAAAAAAAACCAAAAAAAAAGATGAATAGAGATGCGTCTCAGCGTCTGGAAGCCCACAGCCTCTAGGTGCTGGACAGGTAATTCACAGAGTGAGACAGACACATGGGAGGGTTTACCCTGGGGCCTGTGGGAGCACCTTGGTGCCCAGTTTGTTCTCAAAGGATCTGAAAGGGCAAGGAACCACTTCAATTAGCTCAGTGACTTCTTTGGCAAGGAGGAGTAACTCTTTCCCTCTGTAGAATTAGGCCAATCCTGGTGACTTCCTGGAGGAAGCAGACAAGTCTCTTTCAGCCACTGTGGCTGGCTGCTGTCCTTTCCCTGGCTGGGAGCCACAGTCTAAGTAAATGCCTTGTCACATACAGAAGAGGCCCTGGGAGAAGAGTCCAGCGGGTGCTTCCCAGGAAGGCATCCCAGGCTGGGAAGGGAGGGAGAGGGCCGGAGCAGGATGGGAGCTGCTGAGGCCCGATGAAAGCTTTGTTGCACCCTACACACCACATAGGGGGCCTCCCCGAGGGAGAGCACTCTGGGGGACGCAGGACAGCTCTCCACACCAGAAAGTGAGAGGCAGGCTCCTGGCTCCAGCTCATGGCCCCCTGACCATGCTGTCCTTGGAGGCAGTGGCTCATGAATGGAGGAAGTCACATCAGGTGGTCGGGGGTGTGAGGCTCCTACTGGGACCCTGCAGCTGGAGCGTGCAGAGAACCTGTGAGGCCCCACACTGGGAAGGAGGGCTCAGATTTTATCCATTTCCCTGTCTGCCTTAGGAACTGTCCATACCTGCCCCACAGGGTGTCTCATGGGAGGGCTGCACCCCCAGTATGTCAGAACGTCCATCTGCAGCCTGCAGCAGAGGACTGCAGGCACTCGTGGATACGGCCCCTCTTCTTTTTGGGTGGTGGGTGGGACATGAACTGAACGAGGACTTGCTATGAGAATGGGTGGAAGTGACTTCTAGTCAATTGCCCTTTATCTTCTGATGAAACAAAACGTCATATGCTTAGATATTAAGCCAGAGACAAACACATTTTCTCACGTTAAAGGAAAGGCTGAGGGCGGAACGTCCCCACTTCACTTTGGAGCCGGGCCCCACACACATTTTCGGGGCCGTGCGTTTAGTCATCCTGCTGGACTATTTAGGCAGCTCGCTTTCCTTCTCTGGGCTTTGGCTTTTTCCTCCACATCATGGGAATTTGGGTGGGGAAGTGTAGAAGATTCTGAGACGCCTCTCAGCTTCCATTTTTCCTTCATCTTTCAATGTTTCCCCCACCTTTCTCTCCTCTCCCT
Source organism: Gorilla gorilla gorilla (assembly GCF_029281585.2). NCBI lineage: Eukaryota > Metazoa > Chordata > Mammalia > Primates > Hominidae > Gorilla > Gorilla gorilla. Next base: position 41,216,877 of record NC_073244.2, read on the forward strand.
TCCTAAATGTTTCCATGGCTTGGGGGTGACTTTAAAGGGTCTTATCTGCTGTTCCTTGAGTAGAGAATTAAAGTTCCTAGGGTCCAAGTATTTCCTCGATTTCCTGCTGTTTTTTTTTTTTTTTTTTTTTTTTTTTGACTGAGTTTCACTCTTGTTGCCTAGGCTGGAGTGCAGTGGTGCCATCTCTGGTTCACCGCAACCTCCGCCTCCCAGGTTCAAGAGAGTTTCCTGCCTCAGCCTCCCGAGTAGCTGGGATTACAGGCATATGCCACCACATGAGGCTAATTTTGTATTTTTAGTAAAGACGGGGTTTCTCCATGTTGGTCACGATGGTCTCGAACTTCCAACCTCAGGTGATCCGCCCACCTCAGCCTCCCAAAGTGCTGGGATTACAGGCGTGAGCCACCACGCCTGGCTGATTTCCTGCTGATTTTTGCATCTGAGCTTCATGGTGTCGTCTCTGAGGGACCCATGTGCCTGGGGAGGGGCTGGGGAGACTCTCTTCTATCTCATTTCCCATGGGCCCCCCTTCCACCTCCCATCTCTCCTGGATGCCATAGAGGCAGAGCCTTGCAGCTGGAGGGGCACTGCCAGGGCCCCTGCTTTACCCAGCACGGCTGTGAGTGTGGTAACTGTGGCCGAGGACTCTGGTGCTGGCCCTTAGGAGCTGTGTGGCCCAGCAAGGGCTCCTCAGCCTCTCTGTGCCTTAGTTTTCTCCATGTAAAAATGAGGACGATGGTAGTGTTTGCCTCTCTTTATAAAGCCCTTAGTGAAGACTCCAGTGCTCAATAGACGTCATCTGTTATGAGGTTTATTTCTACGCTCTACAATACAAACACAAACAGGTGAAAACGGGCAACTTGGCCAGGGGAGTGGTTGGTTTTTCATTTTTATTATTTTCATTTTTTTTTTACCCCATTGAATGTTTATTTCATTTGGGTACATCTTTCTTTTTCTTTCTTTCTTTCTTTCTATCTTTCTTTCTTTCTTTCTTTTCCTTTCGTTTCCTTTCCCTTTCTTCCTTTCTTCCTTCCTTCTTTCCTTCCTTCCTTCCTTTTTTCTTTCTTTCTTTCTTTCTTTCTTTCTTTCTTTCTTTCTTTCTTTCTTTCTTTCTTCTCTTTCTTTCTTTCTTTTTTTTTTTTTTTGATGGAGTCTTTCCCTGTCACCCAGGCTGGAGTGCCATGGCTCCATGTTGGCTCACTGCAACCTCTGCTTTCCTGGTTCAAGTGATTCTCCCACTTCAGCCTCCCAAGTAGCTGGGACTCCAGGTGCATCCCATCAAGCCTGGCTAATTTTTGTATTTTTAGTAGAGACAGGGTTTCACCATATTGGCCAGGCTGGTCTCGAACTCCTGACCTCAAGTGACCCACCTGCCTCGGCCTCCCAAAGTGCTGGGATTACAGGCCTGCGCCACTGTACCCGGCCTGCAGAGTGATTGTTGGGAGGTGTGCAGCTCACGGGGTCGGCCTCACTGGTTTGTGTCATTGAATCTGGTAGCCATTTGTCTATATCCCTGGTGCGATGTTGGGACCAGTTGTTTGCATCAGGCTTTCTTCGCTGGAGGTTGATTAGGGTGCCCTTGTCGAGCAGTCACTGATGCTGTCCTAGGCAGGCAGCTTTCCTTCTCTGTGTGGAGCAAATTCAAGATGGTTTAGTTCCTGCCCAATGTGCCACAGTGAGTCTCAATTCAAACTGACTTTAACTACAATTATAACCACAGAGGAGCAGTGATTCACGGAACTGGAAGGTCTGGACTCTAACTGAGGTGGAGTTAGCAGCTCAAATGGCAACCCCATGGACTTACCTCATAGTAGCAAAATGGCTGCCGTAGCTGACACCTCACATCCCCATGCCACCAAACAGAGCAGCACTTTTTTCTAGAGGCCTAGCAATGATCTTCTTGCATCCTACTAGGTGTTTTTGTACTATTATGCCCATTCCTGAACCAGTCACTGCTGCCAGGGGAATGGGGTGTACCACTTGGTTCATGGCAAGGAAGTTAGTCCTTGGAGGAGTGGGAAAGAGAGAATGCCAGCTCATTCATCCCGTGGCCGAATGTGACAGAGAGAAGCTTTCTCAGAGATTCAGACGGAGGAGTAGGCATGGAGCTTGGGCAACTAAATGGTGTCCAAAATGTCACCGCTCCGAGGTTCTTCTAGTAACAGAGGCACTGGCCCTCCTGCTCAGGACACCTGAAGGGGAGTCCCGGCCTCCCTGAGCAAGGTGGTTTGGAGTCTGCACATGGTGACAAGGTTCTGTCCTCCCATTCTCCCATCACAGAGATATGACTGTGTTACATGGGACAGCGAGTTCTTTGGCCACTTTCTCCAGGAGTCCATTCCTGCCTGTTCTCTTCTTTTTTGGTAATACTGAGTCTCATCTCAGCCAGGAAGTGACAATGGACACCAGCAAAGCCAGATGACGTGTCCTTCCATGTGGCCACTGTGTGTGCAGGACTGTGTCCTCATCATGTTAGTGGAGAAAGGGGTGGCACCCAAGAGGAAGGGAAGGTGGGATTCCCTGCTCTTGAAGAGAAGCTGGCCTGTCTTTGGGAATGGCCCACACATAAAAGAGAGTTGGGAAGCCACAGAGAAACAGTGGTTAGCTCAGGGATTGCGACTCAGGGTGCAGGGCCTGGGATGTCCTCTCAAGCACAGGGGAACAGCCCGGTCATCTTCCTTGCACCTCCTTCTCCTTCACTGCCTCCTCCCCAGGTAGAAACAAGATGCCTGCCCCCCAAACCTACATTTGTCCTCACTCTGAAAGGACACGGTAGGAGATAAGACTGCAGGGTCAGGCCGCGTGGGCGCGTCGGAGGGGTTGGGCATAGGGTGAGCCCAGACCCCTGGCATGGGCTCCCATTTCCCTGTTGCCCAGGAGTGTTCTGCAGAAGGTATCACTAGGAATCTGCCCTCCCAGAGATTCCCGGAGGTCTGGAGGGGACAGCGTATCAGTGGATGTGTAAACTGAGGCATGGAGAGGTTGGATTGAGTTGTAAGGCTAGAAGTGGCAGAGCTGGCATTTGAACCCACCTCTGTGTGACCTTACGCCTTTTAACTCCACCTTTGGGCCATGCTGGGAGTTGTGTAAACGCAGCAGAAGGCAGAATACAGCTCACCAGCAAACTCGGCTGCTGGTAGGACAGGCTGCAGGGAGGTCAGAGGTCACCACTTCCCTCTCTTTGCTTCTCAGTAGCAGTCATCCCGACATCCCTTCAGAGAAAGGAGCAGGGAAGGAGGATAGCCCAGCACTTACTCCCTTGGTGATGTCTGATGGGACCCCCCTGAGCCCCACACTTAGGCTTGAGGTGACCCACCAGAGCTGTGGTTGTGAATATCCCCGAGCCCCTGCTCAAGGTCACACTTGTTCCCCTAGTGTCTAAGACAGGGAGGAGGAAAGGGGAAGAGGCCCTCTGAGGCCACAGGAGCATGGGCTGGCAGGCAGGCCAGCACAGGCTGACTTGGGCTGCCTGGCTCTCCGCCTGTGTGAGCTTGCCCCTGTCTCAGTTCCCCAGTCCCTTCTGACACTATGATGCTTTGTGAGTGTCCTTTACATGCTCTAGCCTGCAGCTCCATGTGGGGAGATGACCTGGGTGTGTGGCTGGTGGGAGAAGGGGCCTGCAGGTAGAAGAACGTTGCTGGCACCGCCGGTGCTGCCTTGTGCATGAGCTTGCAGGCACCATCCGGAAGTCAGCTCTCCACCTCCACCCCTTCTCCAGAAGAGGAGAGACTCCCCCATCAGTAGACAAAGAGAAAGAGAAGAAGGAGATCTCTAATCCTCCTACCTGGTCAGGGCAGTCCATGGGGGTGTAAATTAGGAGGGCTAGATAATTGTCTGGGAGGGCCTCCAGAGGAGGGGTGGCTGAGAGTTTTGTTGTTGTGGGCACAGAGGGCTGGAGCAAGCAGCCACTTTGCACTGGCCACATGTAGCAGGAAGCTTGGGGCTGGCATGAGGCCCTGGCCCCACCTAAGATGCTCTTGGAGAAAGGGCCCAGGACTCAGTAGAGGGGCTGAGTCTGCTGTGATGGATGGGAGGAGGCCAGCAGGTTCTTTTCTTGTGATTTTGTGTGTGTGTGTGTGTGTGTTGAATGCATGTTGTGCATGTGGGGATATGGATATATTGGTGGGTGTGCTTGTGCTGTCTTGGGGTGGTGATGCTGTATGTATATCTGCAAGTTACCTTAATCTTTCAGGTGTAGGTAGCTGTGGGTGCATGTATCCTTCTGTGCCTGTGTGTATGTGTTGGCATGTGTGTCTTGGGCTATGGCTGTCTTGGTATGAGAGAGGACGTGCCTGTGTTGAGTATGTGTATTGATGTGTGCACGGGTGACAGTGACTTGGGATGTGAATGTCAGTATGTGTTTGTGGTTATTGGGAAGTGTTAGGATGTGGCATTTGGGTGTGCAATTATGTTGCTCTGTTGGCATGGGATGGGGTGTGTGTTGTGTGGATAAGGATGTGTGTGTTGTGATGGGTGTATCCGTATGCATTTGCCTGTATTGGCATGGGATGGGGTGTGTGTTGTGTGGATAAGGATGTGTGCGCTGGGATGCGTGTATCTGTACGCATTTGTCTGTGTTGGAATGGGATGGGTGTGTGTTGTGTGGATAAGGATGTGTGTGTTGGGATGCGTGTATCCATATGCATTTGCCTGTGTTGGAATGGAATGGGGTGTGTGTTGTGTGGATAAGGATGTGTGTGTTGGGATGGGTGTATCCGTATGTATTTGTCTGTGTTGGCATGGGATGGGTGTGTGTTGTGTGGATAAGGATGTGCGTGCTGGGATGGGTATATCCGTATGCATTTGCCTGTGTTGGAATGGGATGGGGTGTGTGTTGTGTGGATAAGGATGTGTGTGTTGAGATGCCTTTATCCGTATGCATTTGCCTGTGTTGGAATGGGATGGGTGTGTGTTGTGTGGATAAGGATGTGTGTGTTGGGATGCGTGTATCCATATGCATTTGCCTGTGTTGGAATGGAATGGGGTGTGTGTTGTGTGGATAAGGATGTGTGTGTTGGGATGGGTGTATCCGTATGTATTTGTCTGTGTTGGCATGGGATGGGTGTGTGTTGTGTGGATAAGGATGTGTGTGCTGGAATGGGTATATCCATATGCATTTGCCTGTGTTGGAATGGGATGGGGTGTGTGTTGTGTGGATAAGGATGTGTGTGTTGAGATGCCTGTATCCGTATGCATTTGCCTGTGTTGGAATGGGATGGGGTGTGTGTTGTGTGGATAAGGATGTGTGTGTTGGGATGCGTGTATCTGTTTGCATTTGCCTGTGTTGGCATGGATTGGGGGTGCATGTGTGTTGCATATCATGATGGCTTATTATTACATAGGGTGGATTTGACCTCCCCCAAGGACTATAACCTTCAACTTTCCTTAGAGGAGAGGTATCTGGGTTTTGAGACTGTCCTTGCCCCTTTTCCCAAAACCTTCGCTCATCACTATAGGGGTCTTCCCTCCCTAATGCTGGCTCAGCCTCAGGTGGAAGATCTGGCTTTTGGGGTGCAAGTTGGGAAATGCAGAAAGCCCTGCCTTTCAGTATACAGCCGTCTCCTCTCCAGCCTCAAGCACCTCCTGGAAGAAGCTGGGGCTTGAGGCTCTGGGGTCCCCATTCAGGGAGCCTCTGTTCTGGAGCTCAGCCAGCCTTGTGCCCGGAGGAGGTCCGTGAGCTCCATGAAGCAGGGGTTGTGTTTTCTTCAGCCGTATTTCCATCGTGGTTCCCTGCACAGGGCGTGGAGCACAGCAGATGTCAGGGAACGTGGTCAACTTATACAGAATGAAATGAAATGCCTTATCTCAGCACAAAAGGCACTTTGCCCAGCAGCCAACTGGGATGTAGTCCTTCCCACCGCTCTTCCTGTAAGAACCTAAATTTATAGCACAGGCCCTGCCACCATAGACTTTTGGTGGGGGTTATTGTGAGCTGGGCAGGTTACCAGGTGCATGAGGGAGCGTGGGGTGTTGAGATGGGGTGCAGGCATGGCGGTGTGGCTCGGGGACCAAACCTCATGGTGATGTGTTCAGTTTGCTGTCAGCATCCTCAGGAACCCCTCTCAGGGACAGTGGTGACCTTGGCTCCATGTCCAACTTCTCCCTGGATGATTATTCTCCTTCACGAGCCTAAGAGGCGGCTCTAGGAGTAGCTGTTTTCTCTCTTGCCTCCCTCCTGTTGAAGTTCACCAACAGAGTAGCTGCCTCACTCACTTGTGCCTGTTGGAAGCCAGGGTGTGGGGTACAGCCTTCAACTGCGGTCACTGCCTCTTAGGTCTGCGGAGTGTTTAAGGCCTAAGCCCTGTGGCCAGCACCTGCAAAGTGATCACATCGCTGCTTACGGGTTTAGCTGGCCAAGTTCTATGGACACGATGAAGGATTAGGGGTGCAGGCCAGGGGCGATGGGGGTGGAAATGAACCTGACTGAGTGTACCACAAGGCAGGGATTTCAGAAAGGCACCCACACATTCTGCAGCCAGCTGGGGGTGTCGACCAGAGCCTGGGGACCAGACAGTGCTGGGCCTTCGAGGGGTAAAGGTCAATCAGCTTTTCCTGACCTCTGCATGCACATAACATAGGAATCTCCCTTTCCTGAAATTCCAACACATCTTTTCCCAGCCATTTCATAAGGTCAGAAAGAACAAATTTCAAGAAACAGAAGGTAGTGGGTTAGGGGAGTCATGAATTGGATGAAAATTTTCCTGGAAATCACCAAGACCCCAAGTGGCAGCTCCGCCAGCTTCTGCTTGGAAATGTGTGCAGCCAGGTTCATTGGAGTCAATGGTCCTTTTTTGGCTAGTGGTTGATGACACGCTGTCATCTCCAGGAAGTAGGTCCCATGGGAAGAATGGCACATGGGTCCAGGAGACTATTCAGGGGAGAGAGAGCCTGAGCACAGGAGAAAGGGCAGAACATGAGTGCCCAGGAGGGAGAGGGCAAAGCGGGGTCCATCAGGGTGGGGCTCCTCCTCCTGCCCGAGCTCCTTACCAGGAAGCACAGGGTTCTGTGGAGGCCTAGAGGGCCCCTTTGATGGCTGTGGCTCTTCGGGGAATTTGGATGGAACGTGCTGGAACCCCCAAGGGATGCAGCACTCTGGAGAACAGGGACTGCCTGATGAGAACTGGGGCCGTCAGGGTTGATGAGAGAGCAGTGGTGTCAGCCCAGGCAACGGAGTGGTCATTGGAACCATATTGTTTCCACGCTTAGAATCCCCCAGTGACTTCCCATTCATGACGTACGGAGTTAAATCTGCGGCGGACAAGGCCCCATCACCTCCCACTCTCCCTGGTCTCACTCTGCTGAGGCCCTGCCACCTTGCCTCTATTCTCATTCCCTGAAGCCAGCCCTGTAGTGGCCTCAGCATTGCCTGCTGCTCTCTCAGGCCTGCTCTCCCCGCAGACCATCCTGTTACTGGCTCCATCTCACCTTCACCTCAACGCCACTTCCTCTGGGAGGCCTTTCCAGGGCTCTTAGTAGGAACTATCCCTCCCCAGTCACCCCCTGAAGATGTTTCTTTGTAGGATTTCCATCTCTGAGGCGTTTGGAGGGCACCTTGTTCACTCTTCCTGGTTTTCTTCTTCACTCATTCATTCATTTTCTTTCTTGTGTATTTGTTGACTTGCCCCTGGTATGAGCGCCAGGAGAGCAGGGTTGGTCCCTTGTCACATCGCCAGCACCCACGGCGTGCCTGGCACATAATACAGACTCAGTAAACACTTTTTTAAAATGTGTGGTAAAATACACGTAACAGGCTGGGTGTGGTGGCTTATGCCTGGAATCCTGGTGCTTTGGGAGGCCAAGGCAGGAGGATCACCTGAGCCCAGGACTTTAAGACCAGCCTGGCCAACATGGTGAAATATCATCTCTATAAAGAATTATTTTATTTTATTTTATTTTATTTTTATTTTATTTTATTTTTGAGACAGAGTCTTGCTCTATTGCCCAGGCTGGAGTGCAGTGGTGCGATCTCGGCTCACTGCAAGCGCCACCTCCCAGGTTCATGCCATTCTCCTGTCTCAGCCTCCTGAGTAGCTGGGACTACAGGCACCTGCCACCACACCCAGCTAATTTTTTATATTTTTATTAGAGACGTGGTTTCACCGTGTTAGCCAGGATGGTCTTGATCTCCTGACCTCGTGATCCGCCCACCTCGGCCTCCCAAAGTGCTGGGATTACAGGCATGAGCCACCGTGCCCAGCAAAGAATTTTTTAAAAAATTAGCTGGGTCTGGTGGTGGGCACCTATGGTCTCAGCTACTCAGAAGGGAGGAGACTGAGGTGGGAGGATCATTTGAGCCCAGGAGGTAGAGACTGCAGTAAGCCATGATCGTTCCACGGCATTCCAGTCTGGGCGACACAGTGAGACCCTGTCTAAAAAAAAATACATATAACATAGAATTTACCATTTTAGGCCGGGCACCGTGGCTCACGTCTGTAATCCTAGCACTCTGGGAAACTGAAGCAGGAGGATCACTTGATCCCAGGAGTTCAAGACCAGCTGGGGCAACAAAGCGAATCTCCATTGCTGCAAAAAAAAACCCAAACCAAACCAAAACAAAAATCAGCTGGGTGTGATGGTGCATGCCTGTAGTTGCAGCTACTCAGGAGGCTGAGGTAGGAGGATTGCTTGAGCCCAGGAGGTTGAGGCTGCAGTGAGCTGAGATATACCATTGCACTCCAGCTTTGGTGACAGAGTGAAACCCTGTTAGAAAGAAAGAAAGAGAGAGAGAGAGAGAGAAAGAAAAGAGAACTTACCATTTTAACCGTTTTTTGTTTTTTGTTTTTTGTTTTGAGATGGAGTTTTGCTCTTGTTGTCCAGGCTAAGAAAGAAAAAGAAGGAAAGGAAGGAAGGAAGGAAGGGAAGGAAACTTACCATTTTAACCATTTTTTTTGTTTTTTTGTTTTGAGATGGAGTTTTGCTCTTGTTGCCTAGGCTAGAGTGCAGTGGCACAATCTCGGCTCACTGCAAACTCTGCCCTCTGGTTTTAAGCGATTCTGTGGCCTCAGCCTCCCAAGTAGCTGGGACTACAGGTGCCCACCACCACACCTGGCTAATTTTTGTATTTTTAGTAGAAATGGAGTTTCACCATGTTGGCCAGGCTGGTCTCGAACTCCTTACCTCGTGATCCTCCGCCTCTGCCTCCCAAAGTGCTGGGATTACAGGCATGAGCCACTGCGCCCAGCCTTAACCATTTTTAAGAGCATGATTTGTGGTATGAGCTACGTGCACATGGTTATGTTATCATCAATACCACCCATCCATAGAACCCTTCTCCTCTGGCAAAACTGACACTCTGTACCCGTTCACCATAACTCCCCATTTCTGTCACCCCCCAGCACTTGGCAACCACCCTTCTACTTTCCATGTGTGGATTTGAGTACTCTAAGTACCACATATAAGTAGAATCACACAGTAATTGTCCTTCCATGTCTGGCTTATTTTGCTTAGCATGGCCTCCTCAAGATTCATTCATGTTGCAGCCTGTGACAGATTTCCTTCCTTTTTAAGGCTGTATAGTATTCTATTGTATGCATATCCCGAATTTTCTTTATCCAATTCATCTGTCGATGGTGTGTCCTTTTGGCTGTTTCAGTACACACTTGAATAAATGAATGACGACAAGGAGGGTGGATCTCTGCCTCCCTTCTCTTGCACAAGACAGGAGTGGCAGCTTTGAACCCATGAAGGCCATTCATTCATCGATTGTATCCTATGCTACTGGCTCTCCAGAGGCCAGCGGGACCTCTTTCTGCAGTAATGTGTTTTGCTATGGGGTCTGGACCTTGGCCAAGATACTGAGCATTTCTGAGAGAGGGTTTTGGCGTCAGGAATGGGCCTCTGCTCAGACCTTAAGCCACTGGGTAGCTACTGTTTACCCTGAGGGGGTCACAGCCCTTTCCACGGCACCTGGAGCAGGGGCACCCTGGTATAGCTCCCTCTCCTAACCCTGCAAGGCAAGCTGTGCCACAGCCCTGGCTGCACAGCGGCCTGTGTGAGCCCAGTGCTCTGCCATCCGGGAAGGAGGTAAGGGAAGGGGAGGGTGTGACCCCACAGTGCCTGGAGCTCATGCTGGGAGTGAGTGAGCACAAACAGGCACCAGTGCCCTGTGAAAAATGTGTCACCGCCCACGACAAGATACGCTGCATGGTTTCTGTAGGAAAGTGAAATTCCAGAAAACAACCCCTGTGGTCCAGTGTGTTTTATTGGAAGTTCAGACCTCCCCTTCAAGCTTGCCTTGTGCCTTTTAGAAATAGAATCTCTGTCTGACTCCCCAACCCAGCCTAGGTTAATGCTGAGACCAGGGCAAAGAGGAGGACTTGGCGATAAGGCTTGGGGCTGGGAAGATGCTGTGATTCACTTTGATGTCTTGGAGGGGCAGGTTGTGAGGATAGAATGAGGAAGGGGAAGACCTCAGCTCGAACGCCAAGCTTCAGTGGGCCTGGTGGGCTGGCCAAGTGTCATAGCTGCTGCCTGCATGGGGTCCTGTGTGCCACGCCAGGCACAGGGCAGGTGCTGGCCAAGTGGATCTCCCCCGCCACTCTGGCAGTTCATAAACTGGGACCTGGGGCGAGGTGTCTGCATTAAGCTGGGAACACAAACCTCAAGGCCCGACTTGTCCAGATGTCACTTGGTGGTATGGACTCTGCAGGGGTTCGTGAGGGCTGTGGGGTTCTTGATGGCGGTTGGGAGAGCTGGGAAGGCAGGGAGCAGCATGGAGGGATGGAGATATGGTCTTGGGGGAAGCTGGTGTGCTGGACAGAAGCAGTAAATATCGTGAGTGCAGAGTAGAGCAGCGCTTGGGAGGGCCTGGGCACCGATGCCCATTGACACCTAGGCAGAGATGGGTGTGGACCCTGAGATCAACAGGGAGAAGAGGCATGGGGAGCTTTGGCTTTGGGGGTGCAGGTGCAGAGAGGGATTCCAGGCAGGAGTGTGCTCATCCCATTCCCACCTGAGAATGTCCAGAGGCGATGAGGATTCTCACACCCACCCCATAAAGGGGGGCCCCTCCAGGCCTCCTGGGGCTTTCTCCCTTCCCTGGCACCTGGAAGACCCAGATACCCATGACGCAGGGCCCTGGGGGGCTGCTGCAGACCCACTCCCTGCAGCAGGATGTCTCCTGCAACACGGTGCTGTTGAGCAAGCCAAGTCTCCAAACATAGACATAAAAGAAAGGAATGACCGGGCACCGTAGCTCATGCCTGTAATCCCAGCACTTTGGGAGGCCGAGGCAGGTGGATCACAAGGTCAGGAGGTCGAGACCATCCTGGCTAACATGGTGAAACCCCGTCTCTACTAAAAGCGCAAAAAATTAGCCGGGCGTGGTGGTGGGCCTGTAGTCCCAGTTACTCAGGAGGCTGAGGCAGGAGGATGGCATGAACCCAGGAGGTGGAGCTTGCAGTGAGCCGAGATCGTGCCACTGCACTCCAGCCTGGGCAACAGAGTGAGACTCCATCTCAAAAAAAAAGAGAGGAAGAGGAACATGGCAGGAGTCCCCAGCCTGCTGCAGGCTTTATCATACCTCTGCTTGCCCATTAGTTTCCAGGAAAAATCTTCCTCCTCAAAGGGAGAGCATTACAAGCCAATACACCTGGATCCCGATTCTATTTCTGGGGTGCCCAACAACCCTTGGCTGATAGAGGCACGTTCCCCAAAGGGTATTTGGTAGTTCTCAATTAATGGAATGAAGCCATGCACAGGTGTACCCATTCCACACCTGGGTATTCCACACCTGGGCACCCTGCTCCTCTGGGGATGCTCAGCCTGGCTTACAGCTCCCACCGCCCACCTGCCTATGTCCATCATGGGTGTGATAGGAGAGGGCACCTCAGAGCCAGCCAGGGATGCCAGAGGTGGACGGTGCCTGTCCTGGAATCTCGGTGCAGGTTGGGGATAGAGTGAAGTCAGCTTCACCCAGACTGTCCCCAGCCCAACCCACATCTTCCCCACATGCTATTCACTGCTAGAAACATAATATTTAGCTGACAGCAAGGAAGCCAGAGAAATCAGCAGCAACAGTGGTCTCCAGGGGGAGAGATGTAACCAAAAAACAAAGTGTACGAGTTAGAGTCAATTCCAGAGCCTGTGGCTGCTTCAAGCTGCCGTGGACAGCCTCCTCCCAGGTGAGTCCTGAGGGAGGGGTTTGGGGAGGAGGCTGTGCGATTCCAGGGGGAGCAGGAGGCTTTCTGTCTGCCATCTTCCCTATGATTTTTGGCCTGTTGGTACTATAGTTTCTTTAGCTACACCCTTTTTTGAGGAAGGGAGGCTTAGAATAAATTTCTAATTTTTGAATAGTGTTAGATTTGCAGAAAAGTTGCAAGAGTCCAAATCTTCTTATACTCCATGCCTAGCTTCCCCTGTTGTTAATATCACTGTGGTACTAATATCACAACACATGAAGCAATGTTGATGTTATCATTAACCAAAGCTTATACTTTACTCAGATTTCCTTAGTTTTTACCTAATGTCCTTTGGTCTAGGATCTCATCTATAATACCACATTACATTTAGTTTTTTTTTTTAATTAATAAACTTTGTTTTTTAAGAGAAGTTTTAGATTTACAGAAAAATTGAGTGGAAAGTACAAGGAGTGGCCATATGCCCCCGACCCCACACCTCCCCCACTAATGGACAACCTGTGATAGTTTCTTAGACTTTCCTTGTTTTTGATGACCTCAAGACAGTCTTTGAGGAGTCCTGGATGGGTATTTTGTAGACTGTCTTTTTTTTTTTTTTTTTTTTTTGAGATGGAGTCTCGCTCTATTGCCCAGGCTGGAGTGCAGTGGTGTGGTCTCGGCTCACTGCAGCCTCCACCTCCCTGGTTCAAGCAGTTCTCCTGCCTCAGCCTTCTGAGTAGCTGGGATTATAGGTGCATGCCACCACGTCCAGCTACTCTTTTTGTATTTTTAGTAGAGATGGGGTTTCACCATGTCGGCCAAACTGGTCTCAAACTCCTGACCTCAGGCAATCTGCCTGCCTCAGCTTACCAAAGTGCTGGGAGTACAGGCATGAGCCACTGGCCCGGCCTTTTATTTTTTTTTTTAGAGATTGGGTCTCCCTATGTTGCCCAGGCTTATCTCAAACACCTGGGCTCAAGCAATCCTCCCATCTCGTCCTCCCAAAGTGCTGGGATTACAGGTGTACACCACCGGGCCTGGCTTAGACTGTTTATCAGATGTTCTTCTCATGGTTAGACTGGAGTTATGGGAGGAAGTTTGTGAGGAAGGCCAGGGAGATAAAGGACCATTCTCATCACATCGTGTCCTATTAACCTGGCTTATCACTGATAATGTTGATCTTGGTCACCTGGCTGAGGTAGTGTTTGTCAGGTTTCTACACAGGAAAGCCACAGTTGTTTTAAAGATAATTAACAGGCAGGACAAGCTAAATAATTTATAGAGCTCAGTGCAAAATGCAAATGTGGGGCCCACTGTTCAGTCACAAAGAATTTCAAGGCAGAAGTAGAACATTAAACCAAATTCAGGGTGCTTTTAGGCAGGGGGTCCTGGGTGACGTGCACAGGTCGCAGTCCCATGAGACTGGTCTTGTTTGCAGGGCAATTGTCAGATCACCCAGATGCCCCTAGAGCTCTTTCCACATGGAGAGAGAAGGCCTGTGCCAGCTGTCCTTGATCCCTGGACAGTTGGAAGGGGCAGATGGCTGAGGAGGATCCTAGGTACCCATAGCCATGTGGGCAAAACAGTATCACGGGCAGAGGATGTCGTGAACATCACAGGTGTCTGCAGAGGCCCTGCTGAGGCACCTGCCTGGTAACATGAAAAACTTGACCGGAGGTCTGCCTGGATAGAGAGAGAATGGTTGGGTGTGTGCAGGAGCCAGTGGTTGGTAACAAACAGCAGCAACTCTGTAATTTTTTTTGAAATGCTACTTTTAAGTTTTTTGAAAATTATTTTCTTCTTTTTCTCAGTGCTCAAAGCAGCATTTTTTTTTTTTCTGGAACTCCTTAGAATAGCTTATTTACCAAATGCTAAATGAGCCTTTATGCTGGGCAAACCGAGGAGCTCCATTGGAGGGGGACACCTGGCCTCGACCGCCCCCATCCCTACAGCTCTCTTGTTAGGAGAGGAGGGCATCGCACTACCTGGTCTCAGGTGCATACCTGCGGAAGCAGACTCCTCACGATAGCAGGGAGAAGAGTGTAGGGAGAAGAGTATACAGCTGCCAACCGGCTTCTCCTTGCTGTTACTCACCCAGCTGTTTAGAGAAGGAGAGAGTATTTCTAATCAGCCATATGGCATGGAGTTTTATTTGCCTTGGTAAGTTAAAATGTACATTATTGGTCAGCATCTTGCATGCAAATTTTGACATTGCATTCCAGGAGTACCTGCGGAAGAGAGTGGTGGCAGGTCGGATCTGTGTAATTACATTGCTTTGTAGGCTTGTAACATTGCCATCACTAACGATGCCCGGTATCTCACTGCGACGGCTGCCTGGGGATATTGCCGTGAGACTCCTGTAGCCAGAGAAAGATTATGTAAACATGTGCGATCTCGAAAGTGAGTAATGAAGTTGAGTACTTGTTGCAAAAATTAATAAATGGCTGGTTTACACGTGATGGAGGAGTCCCTTGTGTGAAAACTGAGTCACCCAGTGTAGTGATGGATAAACGCACCTCGAGGCACAGGTGACTTAAAGAAATTCATCCTTTTCTCTACTGATATGATCAAATGGACAATTGCAGTCCACACCTTTCACTCCCTACTTGACTAATATGAAATCATCACGAATATATCTTTCTCCTGCTCTTGGCCTGTCAGAATCTTAACTCTTGCTTCAAAGGATGGCATGTCAGCTCTATGGGGTTACCTGCAGTTTCTGGAATGGTCTATGTTGTCCAGTGCTGCAAGGAAGTGCTCCAAGGTGGCCTTGGACCGATCTGATTCTGCCCCCTTTCTCACTCGTAGTTCTCAAGAATAAGGGTAGAGGCCGGGTGAGGTGGCTCACACCTGTAATCCCAGCACCTTGGGAAGCCGAGGTGGGCAGATCACCTGAGGTCAGGAGTTCGAGACCAGCCTGGCCAACATGGTGTAAACCGATCTCTACTAAGAATACAAAAAAAAAAAAAAATTAGCCGGGCGTGGTGGCACACACCTATAGTTCCTGCTACTTGGGAGGCTAAGCCAGGTGAATTGCTTGAACCCAGGAGGTGGAGGTTGCAGTGAGCCAAGATCATGTCACTGCACTCCAGCCTGGGTGACAGAGTGAGACTCCATCTCATAATAATAATAGTAATAATAATAATAATAATGGTAGAATGTTCTGGGGATATAACATCTTGAGATAAGGGGGAGCTGGCCAAAACACCCTGGACTCTGATACAGTTCCCCCTAGAAATTAGATATCCTTTGGTGTTTTAGCCCAGCGTGTCCCGTGGCCCCAGAGTATGCAACCCTGGGGGCTGCTTTTCCAAGACCCTCAGTTGTAGTGCAAGTGGCTCATACAGACAAGACTACATCCACCCCAGGAAGCTTTCTTGAGCCTTAGGGGACCCACTTGCAATAAATCTTAGGCTTCTGTCCACCTTGCTGCCTATCTGTAAGTAACAAATCTGCTTCATGTAACCTGTTGCATGTATTGTGTGTCATTGAACTTGGACAGGCTGGCACCCATCCTCACACATGCCTCCAGGCCTTTACACATGCAATTTGTTCACTCGTATCCATGGAGCCGCTACAATGTATCCTGAAGTTATTACTCACCTACTAAATGTCCTTTGAGTCACAGCTCAAGTGCCACCTGCTCAGAGGAGACGTCCCGCCCATCCTGTCTGGAAAATTAACCCCCTGCCCTTCTGGCCCATCCTTCCTTGATGATGCTTACCTTTCTGTTTTAGCTGTCTCTCCTCCAAAGATGAATGTTCGTGAAATCAAACTGACCGGGGTCCAGATCTCAGTTCCACCAGGCACCAGCTTGTGTGGCCTTCAGCAAGATACTTTCTGAACCTCAAATGTGCTGTCTGTACAATGGGAAAACACTAGTTTCTAGTTTGTAAAGCTGTTAGGATGAGATGATGTGCCTGGCCCATAGTAGCTGCTCAGTGAATATTTGTTCCGACATGGATGAAGGAAGTGAGACTTTTGTGATGTCTGACTATTTTTAGACTGGAGAGGAAGAGGGAGGCATATGGGAAAGAAGGCATGGCAGAGACAAAGGTGAAGCACATCGGTGAGCTAGGTGTGTTTAGGGGATGTTGACGCCATCTGGTTGGGAATGTGCTGGGAACCCTGGAAAAGGAGACTAGGGCCAGACTGTGGAAGGCCTTGGATGCCCGGCAAGGATGACATCCTGCAAGATGGGACCAACTAGGGGCTCATAAACCCTCTTTCTCTCTCTCTCTCTCTCTCTCTCTCTCTCTCTGTGTGTGTGTGTGTGTGTGTGTGTGTGTGTGTGAAATGATTAGGGGGTTTATAGCATGGCTACCCTGTGAGCACTGTGTAGGGCTCCATATTGTTATCTGGGTCTTGTTCCTCACATTTTCCACTCCCTCAGACACCCGCCCTTTTCCCCACCTCCTCCAGCAGACATGTGTGGAGCTCCTGGGTCCCAGACTGCAGTGTGGCCTGGTCCTGTGTGAACTCCCCCAACCCCTCCCCATCACTCTGTCGGGGTGAAAGCACTGATGTGTTGTCAAGGGAGGATATTACACGAAGCCCCTGAAGTGGTACATTAAAGCAGTTTGGATTTTCTCTTACTGCTAACATTGATTACTATTAATTAAGGTTGATATTTACAATCAGAGGGAGTACAGGAGCAGATCATTTTTTATTAATCACTATTCTGGATTCATCATCAGTCATCATTATCAAAATATTCAGACAGTGGACAGTGGCTGAGTTTTAAAACTCAAGTAAATGATAAAATTAAACTACATTAGAGAGTATATGTTCTCTGTGACCTCTGTCTTTCCTAGTTTTCCCTCTTGTCCCCCAATGGTCTCAGCCTCCTGCTGTGCATTCCCCCCCAACATCCCCCCTTTCCTCTCTCCTACCTTTCCCTTCCCTTCCTCTCTCTCCTTTCCTCCTTTTCTTCACCATAAACAGCACTACCCTATAATTCTGCAGTTTGCTTTTTTCTTTCGACCATGTGGCTTCAAGATAACCTTATTTTTGCGTTGTTGTTGTTGTTTGGTTTTTTATTTTGAGATCGAGTCTCGCTCTGTCACCCAGGCTGGAGTGCAGTGGCACCATCTCAGCTCACTGCAACCTTCGCCTCCCAGGTTCAAGCGATTCTCCTGCCTCAGCGTCCCGAGTAGCTGGGATTACAGGCATGCGCCATCATGCCCGGATAATTTTTTGTAGTTTTAGTAGAGGCAGGGTTTGACTCAGATTTCTCTTAGCCCTGTTCCTGTCAGTGTAACATAGCCACTGGTCATGGTGGCTCACGTCTATAATCCCAGCACTTTGAAAAGCTGAGAGGGAGGATTCTTTGAGACCAGGAGTTCAAGAACAAGCCTGGACAACATAGTAAGACCCTATCTCTAGCAAAAAAATTAAAAAATATAAGAAGAAGTATAACAGGCCATAAAATAGATATGGCCTGGTATTTTGTATGTATTTTTAGCCATTCCCCAATTGGTGGGCATTTAAGTTATTCCCTCCCCTTTCTTCCCACTGCTGCCATAGTCAGTGCCACAGTAGGCATCCTGTCTGTGTCTTGGAGCAGGCAGGAGAGCAGTCTCTGGGGTAGGCATGAAGAAACGGGGGTACAGCCACAGCCCACTGGGCTCCCCAGCCCCTTCTCCATGTCCTTCCTGGACTCTAGCCAAACCCAACCCCACATGGGCCCCAGACATGGCCCCGTGTACTGGCTCTGCTGTGCTTTAGGATCAGCCGCTCCTGGAATGCTTGATGAGGGGTCCCCCTTTCTCCCCTGTCTCCCCATGTTCAGTTCCTGCCCACATCTAAAGGTGTGGGGAGATGCCTGCTCCTCCAGGGACTTAAGGTTACCTGCTTTCTTCTATGAAGCTCACCCAGGAACTTGTCACTGTAGAGTGAAATGCATTGGTAGCTTTGTTCTCATGATTTTTGAGCCCCATGAAGACGGCAATGGAGTTGAACTCATTTGTCTCTCCCCGGGTCATTACACATGCCTACCAAGGGCTCGTCTTCTGAAGAACAAATGCGGCTATTGGTTTTCCCACGTGTTAGTAAGAGAGTGAGTGGTTCTTGACATTCTTCAGCCTTTTCCTCCCTGGGGTTAGGGCTGGGGACTGGGGCTTCTCCCACCTTCTTCCCTCTGTGGCCCCAGTCATCAGCCACTCCCCAGCACACCTGGGACCCCTGAATTCGCTCTTACTGAGCTACATGAAGACTTTTGGCCAGCAGCGGTGTTAATCCGTGGACTCTGGCCATTAGCATCCTGGCATTTGGAATGAGAAAAGTGGAATTTAGGGGATCCTGGTCTTCCTTTTAGGAGTCTTTTTTTAAGTAGGTAAACAATTGTAGGTAATTTAATTTGTCTGTTAATGGTGCACATGGATTTACTAAGAGGGAAATGTCACTGAGTTGTGGACACACACTGCATATAATTCGATGAGAATCGGCCTCTGATGGGCAGCAATAAATGTCAAACTGTTCAACATTGATTGTTCGTGAAGGAATATTGCTTAACAATGAATAAAATACCTTTCTGAGTTTCCTCTATTGGCCTGACTTTAAAAGGAAATAGGGAGATGGACTCCCTCTGTGGCTCACGGCCGCTTAGGCTTGGAGACAGGGAAGCTGCTGAGAAATAGACTGCTGGGCTTCTGTTCTCAAACAGGTCCATTTTAGTGGCTCCTCAAGCCCGCCTCCCAGAGCAGAGGGATGAATGCTTAGAGGGCCTAGTGGCTCCCCATGTGATCTGCGAACTTCTCCGGTCTCACTGGGCCTGCCTGCCTCTTGGACTCCAGGGCCTGTGGCTCTGTGGCACCCACTACTCTCCTGCTCTTTCTGTCACTCCTCAGAATGCTCCAGTGTGGTCCTGCCTTGGGGCCTTTGCACTTCCTATACTTGCTGGGTTTTTTTTTTTTTTAATAGAGATGGGGTCTTGCTATGTTGTCCAGGCTGTACTGAAACTCCTGGCCTCAAATGATTCTTCTGCCTTGGCCTCCCAAACTACTGGGATTACAGGCATGAGCCATGGTAACTAGCCTGTATTTTCTTTGTTAAGTTCCACTTGTCTTTACTTTTCCCTGACGACCCATCCAGTGTCAAAGCTAATCTTGGTTGTGCCCTTATTCTGTCTGTCCCGAATCATGACATCACCCTTATGTATTTAACTATTTGGTATTGTTTTATTTCCATTGTACTGACACGTTCTCCATCTCCCCACTAGAATGCAGGCTCTATGAGGGCAGGAATGGTGTCTGTTTTGTCCACTTAGGTAGCCCAGGGCCTAGAGTAGCTCATGTTACAGGAATGATATACATTCTTCATGATATTCATACACAGCAGTAAGTACTGATGGACCCAGTGTGTTGAATGAATTTCTGCGGAGTCGTATGACATGCATGCATTTTATGAAACAGCAACCTCCCAAGACATGAAAAAAATATGCTTGAGGTTTCTTTCAAATGAATCTCCCTTTAAGCAGAAATTTCTGCTTTGTGGCATGAAGAAAGCAGAGTATTCCAGGAGTGGTTGGTTCCTTCTACTTTTTAGACAACCCAGTAATTTGTTTGGAGTGTTGTTGGGTCAGAGGGTTCTCACTGACAGGGGCTGTGTCTGTCCCCTCTGGAAACTGAAATCTCCTCCACTGTGCTTTGCTGAAGACAGCAGTGGCTAGGCACAATGATGGCAAACTCTTGAGCTTATCAGAAGAATAAAAGGACTTAAGTGAAGTGGAGATTTCTTGGTAGTTATCACCTTCTAGAATAAAAAGAAAACCTGATTCTTTCCTTCATCTCAGGGGATCCTCTATTGTTATAAGTGACCTCGGTGAGGGAAGAGAGTTTTCTTACTCTACAGAAATAAAAATGTGTCTGCTTTCTCTAGCACTGAAGAAAAATAGTCCTTTTTTCCTTTTTCTTTTTAGAAAAGCACCTTGCAGCTTCTGATGATTGAGGACGGGGTGGGATCCTCCATTGCCCAACCCCTTAGCTCCACCACTCTGCAGACCTCGGCGTCCTTGAAGGAGCTCGGGAACAGAGATCAGCATGTGTGGGTCAGGCTGCTGATGGCTCACATTTAAGAAAGATGGTTCATGGATAATCCTTGGTGTTTTTTTTTTTTTCCAGGATAAAGTTTTATGTTTGACCCTGAGAACCAGATATTAAGAAATATATGCTATGAAGTCATTTTGGCTGATTTAATCTAAACTTCCTGTATGCTCTTAGGCAGAGGTTTCAAGGTTGGGAGGGTCTTACGATCTAACTCTGCCCCATGCGGGGTTGAGGAATGCTGTGGGGCTCCGCCAGCTTCTATTTGTATAAGTCCGGGGTGGGGGGCTGCCTGCTGTCTCTTGAGGGGGCCCATTCAGAGCCTGAGGAGCTCTGATCTTAGAAAGCCTTTCAGATGGGGGGATCCTAGTGAAGCTCAAAGGTTTTGGGCTCAGTCAGGCATGGTCTGAGTCTCAGCTCTGCACACATAAACTGCTGGATCCCCAGCCAAGTCTGATCCCTCATGTGTATACCGGGGAATAATAGTACTTACCTTAGATGACTATTGTGAGAATTAAATGATGATTATCTTCCTTCTAAACAACAGCAGAGCACATAGCAGGCACTCAGTAAATGCTCTCTCTCTCTTTTTAATATTGCCCTGAAATGTGCATGGTCCCAGGATTCCTTGGGGTCCTGTAAGTCAAACTGGATTCTCCCAAGGCCAAGGGACAAAATGTGGTATAGCTTCGAGCTTTGAGCCTTGAGCCTTGTTTGTTTTTCTTATTCTGTGCCCATCTGAACCAATGCACTTAGTGCACAGGACCTGCTGGGTTGACCAACGATGCATCATCGGTGTAGGCTCAGAGGGGCTCCCTCTCCTTTTGGAAACTCATCCTTCCGAGGCCATTTTTGCCTGTCTGGGGACCATGGATTCTCTGGTTCCCACTATGTTACTCATCACTGTCCAATCCCTCAAGTCCTTTCTCAGAGGCCTGGTGAAGCCCTGCCCTCTCCCCAATCCTGCATTGCCACTCTGGGATTGTGTATCCCATATCAGTTAGGACAACACTGACCGCTCTTATAAATACACCCTAACATCTCAGTATCAAGACACCACAGTTTACTTTTCTCTCTCTCACCCAGAGCTCAATCAGTGTTGGGCACAAGCAGCTTTTATTTAGGGACCAGGCCAGTGGAAGCCTCATCATTTTCAGTATACAGTTTCCTGGGTCACCCAGGACATTGAGATCCAGCTGTCAGGAAAAGAGAGCACCATGAGAATGGAGCAAGAGACTCTTCTAAGAAGTAGCAGCCTTCATTTTGTCCAAATTCCACTGGCTGAAAGTCAGTCACGTGGCCCCAGCTAAATCAGATAAGCCTGGAAAATATCTGTGGTTGGGAAACTGCTTCCAGCAACCACCCTAGGTCGTGGAAGGAGACAGGAATTGCTAGTTGGCTGCTGTTTCGACTACAGACCAGATGTGGAAAAGGTCAACAACTGTTTGTTTAATTGCATCACTCATTTTCCCCTTGGCCTGGTGGGTCAGGGTGCTGTGAGGGATTCCTTCATTCAGGGGCCCTCACGCACACCCCACTTCCCCAGCACTGGCCACCTGCGCTTGTTCCATTCATGCCTGTTGGATTTTTGTCCCTGTCACTGATAAAAAGCAGTCCACGAGGCAGCCTCGGGACATGCGCCCTGCCACATCCCGGGGTGAGAGTCCCTCCCTTCCTTGTGACCTCAGCACTTGTTTCTGTACCCTTTGGGTATGGCTGGTTAACCAGCCACTGATCCACTTCTTTGCCTTGTTTCAGTTTCATATTTCTCTTTTTTATCCCCGTGGAAATCAAAATGCCCTGCTGAGATGCAGACACCTGATGTCTAATGCAGGTCTCGGTCCCCAGCCTTCAGGGCTGGTTCCGAGGGAGCCTGCGCTGGGCTCTGGGGATTGCTGCTCCCCCTTCTAGGCTTGCCTCAACTTTTGTGAAAAAGTAAGACCCATGCTGAAGTCAGTCTCGGGATTGATGTCCATGACAATTAGCTTTCCCTTTCTCCACAGTTCCTCAGATATCACAGCAGCAGGTTTCAGCACTGCTTTCCCAAGCTCTCCCGGTTCCATGGTGCCAATGTCACGGGAGTGTGGAGATGAGGATTCTGCTGGAGCAGACATGTTCTTCCTGACAGTCTTTGTCATCCATCTCAGGCTCCCGTGGGTCAACAGGTCTCTCTTCCTTCCCTGGGACCTCTCCTTGCAGGGCAGACAGAACAATCCCTTCTCCTCTTCTCCTTCCCCAACGTGATGTCATTGCTTCCTGCACCAAACTATAGTTCCTTTCTCAGTCTGTTTGTTTTGCTCTGAATTGAAGTTTTAAAAAGGGTTTTTTACCATCCTTCTCAGCAAACTAATACAGGAACAGAAAACCAAACACCGGATGTTCTCACTCATAAGTGGGAGTTGAACAATGAGAACACATGGACACAGGGAGGGGAACATCACACACCGGGGCCTGTCGTGGGGTAGGGGGCAAGGGGAGGGAGAGCCTTAGGACAAATACCTAATGCATGCAGGGCTTAAAACCTAGATGATGTGTTGATAGGTGCAGCAAACCACCATGGCACATGTATACCTATGTAACAAACCTGCACGTTCTGCACATGTATCCCAGAACTTAAAGTAAAATAAAAACAAATAAATAAATAAATAATAAATGGCTTTTTAGACTGGGCACAGTGGCTCATGCCTGTAATCCCAGCACTTTGGGAGGCCGAGGCAGGCAGATCACCTAAGGTCAGAAGTTCAAGACCAGCCTGGCCAACATGGCGAAACACCATCTCTACCAAAACTACAAAAATTAGCTGGGCATGGTGGATGCGCCTGTAATTCCAGGTACTTGGGAGGCTGAGGCAGGAGAGTCGCCCGGGAGGCGGAGGTTGCAGTGAGCCGAGGTCATGTCACTGCACTCCAGCCTGGGCAACAGAGTGAGACCCTGTCTCAAAAAAAAAAAAAAAAAAAAAAAAGGGTGGGTTGGGGGGCTTTTTAGCTGCCCTTAATACTATATTTTTTCTTTCCTTGGCTTTCATTAAAGATAAGATCATTTCAAGTCCCAGTCACTTATGTCTGAGGTTCCCTAAGAACATGTTCCTTCTTGTTTCCATGTTTTATTCAAATCATCAATCAATTAATCTATTCACTTAACACATCTATGCATATGTGCATGTGTGTGTATACATGTACTTGTATGTACATACATGCGCATGAGTATGCTAGATGCTCAACATCTTCTTTTCAAATCTCATCTCTCTGGGGGAGTCACACTGGTTTTTCTGGACCCAGGCTTCTTCCCTGTCACTGGGATCTCTCTGGTTGCACAGTCGGCATTATGACACGTTTGAGAGCATCCTCATCTTTTTCTGGGTCATCTGCTTGACCAGACTCTCGTGTCCTGGAATCCTACCTCTCTTTACTGCAAGTGTTTTGAACCCTGGTATGTTAAAATTTAGGATACACATTGGTTCGTGATGAATTACAAACATTTATTGAGTTTTTTAAAAATGCCAGGCAGTGTGCTAACTTATTAAATGGATTTAATCCTTGTAACAACTTTTTAAAATTGAGTTCTTTTTAAAAATTTTGTTGATTGATTTATTTTTATTTTTTATTTCTATAGTTTTTGGGGAACGGGTGGCTTTTGGTAACATGGGTAAGTTGTTTAGTGGTGATTTCTGAAATTGTAGTGCACCCATCACCCCAGCAGTGTACACTGTATCCAATACGTAGTCTTTTATCCCTCACCCCTCCCGCCCTCACCACCTCCCCAAAGTCCATTGTATCATTCTTATGCCTTTGCCTCCTCATAACTTAGCTCCCACTTATAAGTGACAATATACGATATTTGGTTTTCCATTCCTGAGTTACTTCCCATAGAATAATGGCCTCCAACTTCATCCAAGTTGTTGCAAAAGACATTATTTTGTTCCTTTTGATGACTGAGTAGTATTCCATGGTGTATATGTACCACATTTCCTTTATATGTTTGTTGATCAGTGGGTACTTAGGTTGATTCCATATCTTTGCAATTGCAAATTGTGCTGCTATAAATGTGTGTGAATGTGTGTGTGTGTGTGTGTGTGTGTGTGTGTGTGTTGTGTCTTTTTCATGTAATGACATCTTTTCCTTTGGGTAGATATCCAGTATTGGGACTGCTAGGTCGAAAGGTAGATCCACTTTCAGTTCTTTAAGGAATCTTCTGTTTTCCACAGTGGTTGTACCAGTTCTCGTAATAGGTAACAGCTTTCTGAGGTAGATACTGATTTTATCCTGCAGTAGGAAATGGGGATCTGAGGTTCTGAAATGTTAAGTAACTTCCCCAATGTCACACAGGAAGTGCTGGAGTCTGGATTTGAGCCAGTCTGTTTTATTCCTTCTCTGTGCTCCTAACCATTGTCCCATCACTGTGACCCCAACCTGCCTAGCCTCACACACCTAGGTTTTTGAGAACTCTAAGACAAACATAATTGTAGTTGTCCAAGATTCTTGCTTTTTTTTTCTGCTTTAACTAATTCCTCCTTATTAGTTAGAACTAAATCTAGAGTTTTAAAAATATTCCTTCATTATATTCTCTACGGTCCGGAAAATGAAGTTATCATCAAGATAGGTCAAGGTCTTGTCAGATGAATGAAAACAACAGTAATGATGTATTTTCCTCCCCATTAGGTCTGATGCCTTGCTTTCCAGCCAGCTCAAAGTTCTAATGGACGGTCAGAGTGAAATGTTCTATCAGTCCCTTGTCCAGCCCCCCAGCTGGTTGAATTGGGAGTTTTGTGTTTGCAGGGGACCCTCTATTTCCCCATCTGTCTGGGTGGACTTCAGCAAGCTTCTAGTGTCAGCTTCTCCATAGTGCCCTCCTCTGGGTCCACCCCTTGCTTGGTGCTGTATGCTTCTTGCTTTGGGCAGACAGGAGCCTGGGGACACCACTCCTTCACCATTTCTGTTAGGTCTGGCCTTTGGGGTCCAGAAGTCCTGGGGACAGGGGTGCCCCATGTTCTGACTTCCATCCTCCAGGCTCCAGCCCCACCCTCACTGTGAGGTTTATTTAGTGTTCTGTGTTGGCCCAGTGCCCACCTCATTGGAACTGGTGACCTCCTTGACAGTTCGTTTTCTCCTGTGCATCTCCAGGCTCCTCCCACACTCTCTTCTCCTCTCTGGGTTGTACCTGTTATACACTGTGTTCCCAGGGTGCCAGGTCAGTGAGCAAGGTGGCTCCCCTTGGCAGGTCAGCTGGCCTCCTGGAAAACATGGTCCTCTCCCCTTCTGGGAAATGCATCAGAGTCCCAGCTGGGACCTTTTCCAAGGTCTCAAGTTTCCTTCAGGTGTCCCATTGGCACCTCAAACTCAGCAGGTCCCAAATGCCGAGTCTTCCGAATGAGTGTCTCCTGCCATGCTGCCTGGCTGGGTGAATAGACCCCACCCCACCCCACCCCACCCATCCACCAACCAGAACACCCAGGGCATGGTCAAGGCGGTTCCTTCTCACACCCCTTGGAGACCCCTCTTTCTGCTTCTTAAACAATTCTTGCATTTGTCCCCTTGTCTCTCACAGATCTGAATCTCCACATTTGAGGTCTTCATGGGTTTCCCTCTTAAACACAGTTTCCGTCTAGTTCGTTCCCGGTAGCTTGCTCCAAACCCTTTCCCCCAGATCTCTGGAAGGATCTACCTAAAAGCCAACCTGATCATGTCACTTCTCAGTTTAAAGCAACCCATGGGCCTTCAGAAAAAGCCACAGTCTCATGAGAACCTTCAGGGTCCAGCCCTTGCCCACCTCTGCAGCTGTGTCTCTTGGTCCCCACAGTCTTTGTTCTGGGGTGGGGGTCTGACTCCTGCAAGTTTCCCCACCCTGTATTCCATCATTCCTCTGGGTCTCTGTGTGTTCAGCTCTCTCTACTGGAAATCCCCCTCTACCTCACCATCCCAATTCTTTGCCAGGCTGACTTCTGCCTTCCTTTGGAAGTCATCCCCCTGACCCCAACTCTGTTAAACCCAGCCCATCCCTGCTGGTGCACCCTGCCCCATCGAATCACAGGTGTTCTCTCTCTCACTCCCTCCTACGCCTGACCACCTGGACACACTCCATATACTCTGTTGAATGGATGAATGTATGTCCCAGAAATTCAAATTCATCAGTGTGGGGTGTTTTCTCTCATTTTGATTTTTTTTTTTTTCTTTGAGATGGAGTCTAGCTCTGTCACTGGACTGGAGTTCAGTGGTGTGATCTCAGCTCACTGCAACCTCTGTCTCCTGGGTTCAAGTGATTCTTCTGCCTCAGCCTCCCGAGTAGCTGGGATTACAGGCACCCGCCGCCATGCCCAGCTTTTTTTTTTTTTTTTTTTTTTTGTATTTTTAGTAGAGACAGGGTTTCACCATGTTGGCCAGGATGGTCTCAAACTCCTGACCTCGTGATCCGCCCACCTTGGCTTCCCAAAGTGTTGGGATTACAGGCATGAACCACCGCACGCAGCCTGATTCTTTAATATATCAAGTAAGTGTTTCGCCCCATCCTTGTTCTTTCTCTGTGGTGTTAGCCCATCTCTGTGCAGGACCCATGAGCTTCTTGTTTCGTTTCTTTGAGCAAGTAGCGCACTTTCTTTTTTCTTCTTCTTCTTTTTTGTCTTCTCTTGATCTTTTTTGGAAAGACTGTGGAACTCCGTGTGAGAGCTCTTAAGTTTTCTGGGACTCAGGAAAGTGGGGGGACAACATCTCTTCTTTGTTATAAGGATTAATTACTTTGTAAAGTGCTATGAGCTTTGTAGAGTAGAAAATCAAACCTTGTTGCCAGGCGCGGTGGCTCACGCCTGTAATCCCAGCACTTTGGGAGGCCGAGGAGGGTGGATCACCAGGTCAGGAGATCAAGACCATCCTGGCTAATATGGTGAAACCCCGTCTCTACTAAAGAATACAAAAAATTAGTCGGGTGTGGTGGCAGGCATCTGTAGTCCCAGCTACTCGGGAGGCTGAGGCAGGAGAATGGTGTGAACCCAGAAGGCGGAGCTTGCAGTGAGCAGAGATCGCGCCACTGCACTCCAGCCTGGGCGACAGTGTGAGACTCTGTCTCAAAAACATAAATAAATAAATAAATAAAATGAAATAAAAAAAGGAAATCAAACCTTGTTAAGGTTCCACCCCTGCACATTTCCTTCTTCCCATGGTTTCCTTCAAGCCTCTAGCTATTTTTTTGGTAACAGCTTTATTGAGATATAATTCACATATCATACAGTTAATGCGAAGTGTAGAATTCAATGGTTTTTAGTCTATTCAGAGAATTGTGCAACCGTCACCACAATCAATTTTAGAACATTTCTATCATCCCAGAAAAGATACCCTGCAACCTTTAGCTAGCAACTCCCAACCCGCAACCCCCAGCCCAAGACAACCGCACATCTCTTTCCTGTCACTATAGATTTACTGATTCTGGACGTCTACTTGCTGTTCTTAAAGCTCATCTCTGTGCAGGACCCATGAACTTCTTGTTTCATTTCCTTGAGCAAGCAGTGGATCTTCTTTTTTCTTTTTTTTTTTTTGTCTTCTCTTGGCCTTTTAGCAAAGACTGTGGAACTCCGTGTAAAGGCTCTTAACTTTTCTGGAACTCAGGAAGCAGGCGGTGGGGTGGGGGGACAACATCTTTTCTTTGTTATAAGGATTAATTACTTTGTTTGTAAAGTGCTATAAGCTTTGTAAAGTAGAAAAATCAAACTTTTATTGATTTTCTAATTGTTCCAAATTAATGTCATTTTCTCAGGATTTTTTCTTAATTTGGGATACCTCATTAGCAAAAAATATCAAATTTCAGAGAAAGATGTTCTAAGCCTGCTTTTATCATATCTCCAACCTGGAGAACCCATAGCAAGGGAAGATGAGCTCAGAGAGGCTGTGGAAGTTGCTCCGAGACCAGTAAAGGTGTGTTTCATTAGGTGGGGGTTGGCGTCACTATTATCCATCAGGAAAGGGAGAGGGTGCTCAGTCTGCCAGTAACACATGTATTTTCTTTCTTTTTTTTTCTTTTTAAAATTTATTTTGTTAAAGTTCCAGGATACATGTGCAGGATGTGCAGGTTTGTTACATAGGTAAACATGTGCCATGGTGCTTTGCTGCACCTATCAACCTATCACCTAGGTATTAAGCCCAGCATGCATTAGCTATTTATTCTGATGCTCTCCCTCCCAACCTCCCCGCTGACAAGCCCCAGTGTGTGTTGTTCCCCTCCCTGTGTCCATGTGTTCTTATCGTTCAGCTCCTACTTAAAAGTGAGAACATGCAGTGTTTGGCTTTCTGTTCCTGCATTAGTTTGCTAAGGGTAATGGCATCCAGCTCCATCCATGTCCATGCAAAGAACATGACCTCATTCCTTTTTATGGCTGCATAGTATTCCATGGTATACATGTACCACATTTTCTTTATCCAGTCTATCATTGATGGGCATTTAGGTTGATTCCATGTCTTTGCTATTGTGAATAGTGCTGCAGTGAACATACATGTGCATGTATCTTTATAATAGAATGATTTATATTCCTTTGGGTATATACCTAGTAATGAGATTGCTGGGTCAAATGGTACTTCTGGTTCTAGGTCTTTGAGGATTCTCCACACTGACTTCCTCAATGGGTGGACTAATTGACATTCCCACCAGTGGTGTAAAAGCTTTCCTATTTCTCCACAGCCTTGACAGCATCTGTTGTTTCTTGACTTCTTACATGTATTTTCTATAATAACTCATCTCATCTGTTTTTGGCCTACTTGGACTTGGTCCTAGTACTCCACAAACATTTCCTTGGCTCAGATAAAGGGCAAATGCTGGTAATTCACCTAAGGAGGAAATAAAACTACTAAGTGGAAGGAACACAGGTCATCTGCTCTAGTATTTAAAAATTACAAACTTAAATAAAGAACCAGTGGCCATTTTGGTCTATTGAATGCTAACAAATATTAAAAACTGAAACTCCTGCCTGCCAGGGATACAGGGAGCCAGGACTTCCAACAATGCTGGTAGCATTCTAAGTGGTTGAAAGATCTGTAGAAGACAATTTGTCAATACCCATCAGGAGTAATGACACGTTAAACTCGTTGACCCAGTAATTCTGCTTCTGAGAATCTATTTTAAGAAATTTATCCAAAGTATGAAAAAAGTTACCTGTGTGGAAATGTTCATTATAATATCATTTAAAATGTCAAAAATTAAAACAGGAATTGTGTTAAAATGTATGGCATTGGGGCATTCCATGGAGACAGAGCTCCTTGATGGACATGATGCAGCCATTTACAATGATGGTTTTCGGGAGTGTGCACAAGAACAAAAGAAGGAAACACAACTGAATGTGGACCAGGGGCCGGGCCATGTGAAAAGCTGTGCACAGTAAAGCAATGGGAGGGAGAAATGCTGAAATAATTACTGCAGGGGCTTTAAGGCATAGAACTGATGCCTTCTCAGTCTCTCTCTCTTTCTCTCTCCCTCCCTCCATTCCTCCCTCTTTCTTTTTCTTTTGTCCATATATTTTATGATGTATGACATTACTTCCATAAAATTTTTTAAGAAAATTAGAAAACTCAACCCCCTGGTGCATGTTAAGAAGGTCAAACTTACTCTTTTGTTCTTCAAAAACCTGAAGTGAGGACCAAAGAGATAGTAGTAAACTAGCATAATGATCACATTCCCTGGCATTCTATAGAAAATGACAATTTCCCCCATTCCCTGAAACAAATCTTGACTAACTTTGATAGTTCAGCAATTAGAACTTTGGCATACAATCTTTCTTCTTCAACTCCTATAATTAGTGGTCTCCAATTATATGAATCAATTTCAATTTCTATAAATCAGATGATTTAGAGAGAAGGCTGTTCAATTTCCTTTTCAACTGTATGGTTTCAGCAGCAATAAAACTCTCAGCTTAAAATATCAGGATGCAACTTGCTCCAGAAATATTACCCAGCTCATTTAGGGCTTCTGCCGGCAGCCACAGCAGTTCCCAGGTTTCTAGGTGGTACCACTTATCTGTCTGCTCCTGAGCCCTGTTCGATTCTTCTTCATGGGATGTGACATCTACTTACAGATTTCCCTCCCAGTGTGGGATGACTATCCCTAGACCTTCCTGGTGTTCTAACAGAAAGACCCAGTTTGGACCCAGATATATCTCTCTAATGCTAGTTAGCAGGCACATTTAGTGTCTCCGTTTTTTTCAGTCCTGGGTTTTTCAATGTCAGTGGCCCTCTAAGGTGTTCTGCAGGATGTGAAACCTCCAGCCTGAATCTCCCCTAAGCCTGGCTTCGGGAAGTGCCTGTTGCACCCCGCTACTTTGTGGGGACTCTTCATGAATCAATTCCTGACCCATTCCCGGAATCTGGAGTTGTGGTTTCTTTTTCTCCTTTAGTCCTTTAATGTCTGAAATGTGATTTCTTTCATCTCACAAGGAGCAAGTCTTATTATTAATTTTAAAAATTCAAAAAGGAAAATTATTTAGCTATTTTTTTAATTTAAAAAAAAACAAAAACCCTGAGAGTCTCAGCAGACTCTTCTGAGCATCGAATCACATAGACACTTTCATGTGGCATTAACTCTTCCCCGTTC
The DNA here is from genome assembly GCF_029281585.2 of Gorilla gorilla gorilla. NCBI lineage: Eukaryota > Metazoa > Chordata > Mammalia > Primates > Hominidae > Gorilla > Gorilla gorilla. The sequence goes on from NC_073244.2 coordinate 41,247,595, forward strand.
GCTAAAAGGAAAGCAAGCCAGGGGCAGAGGGCGGGTTGAGGGGTCGGCTGGAGGAATCTGTGCCGAAGAGAGTTCTGGGTTGCAAATGCACAGCCTCCCTCCCCTTTCTTCTCCCCTTGGAGGAGATAAGTGGCCAAGGCTTCAGTTTGCTGCTAATGTGGTTTTTAGCAAGATGTCTACTTTTTGTTGAAGATTGGCTTATGGCTTTTATAGTACTCTTAAATTCAGCTTATGTTGAATTATTATTGTTCCTCATTTTGTACATGACTTCCAGTTCCCGAAGCATTAGAGTCTCTTTAAGTGCTAGGGCTGCTGACTGAAGTTTCTTGACAAATAGATCACGGAAAATCAGGACGTTATATACTGGCCTGCCCAAGGTATCTGCAAGACCAGCCCCCTTGTAGAATCGCTGGGGCAGAGAACCCACAGCTCAAGCTCTCTTTTGATACCTGGGGCTCTAAAGAAATGTGTCAGCAAGCCTTCCAAACCCAAAGGGGACAAGGCTTATCTTTCCTGGGGAGCTCAATTCAACAGGGAACAGAAAACAAAACACAGAAACAAGCCATTTGTGACTTGTTTATTTGATTGTAGCCATTAACAATCATGTATTGAAGAATAACAGTTTCAAGACATACTCACAAGCTGGGGTGTGGTGCTCAGGCTTGTAGTCCCAACACTTTGGGAGGCCGAGGAGGGAGGATTGCTTGAGACCAGGAGTTCAATACCAGCCTGGGTAACATAGCAAGACCCCCATCTCTACAAAAAATTTTTAAAAATTAGCGAGGTGTGGTGGTGCATGTATGTAGTACCAGCAGCTAGGGAAGGTGAGGTGGGAGGATCGCTTGAGCCCGGGAGGTCCAGAATGCAGTGAGCTATGATTGTGCCACTGCACTCCAGCCTGGGCAACAGAGTGAGACTCAGTCTCTAAAAATGAAATTAAAAATAAATAAAATAAAATAATAAAAACGTACAATATAATGTTGAGAAAAAATAAAATATAAAACTGTATGTAACTTCTGTTTTGTTTATATTCGAATAATACTTTAATCAGATTTAAATAAATATGATTAGAAAGAAGTCTATAAAAGTGATACTGACAGTCGTCATCAGGTAGTAGAATCCGAAGTTATTTTCATTTCTTTTCATACCTTTCCATATGTTCCAGATTTCTACAAATACAAACATGGAATACTTTGCTGAATAGAATGTGAAAGTTTGCTGAAAAGGCTGAAGAAGTAAAACAAATTCTGAATTTCCAATATGGTACTTGGTCATAGATTGTTCTGACCTGATTTGCAAGTTCTCAAAGGGTGCACACTCTGTTCTTGTCTGAGTCCTACCAGGGCCAAGCATGTGCTTCAAACCTACATGCTTCCATTGAGATCCTCCTATGTACCTAATGCATATTTCAATTGAGTTTGGTTTTGGAGGATCTGACTTAGTCCAAGTTCATGTGAACCTGCAGAGAAAAGTGCACATGATTGGAGGATAAAAGCCGTTGCTTTTAACCAAGTTGACCACTTGTTAGACCAGAAAACAGTTTTGTTGTTGAATAAACATAATCTCTTCGTTCATCCCTTCTCGATAAGCCCTAGAATGGTGAGATGACTCCCTGTGGCTAGCAATAGAAGATCCTATTAGGCAAGTTTTCTTCAATCAGGATGAAAGAGTCATACATATTCAAAATGAACATTTTAGAATTTATAGACCCTTTCATCTCCGGGAGGGGGTTGTGTGTCCTTGTTTAGATCTTCATTTTACAGATGAGAACACAGGGGTCTGAGGAGGAAAGGGGCCAGCTCGCATCCCTTGCTGAACTGGCAGTGGATACAGAATGTGAACCACTGACTTTTTAGGGTCACTGTAGGCTCCCCCTTGCCACAGAGATAACAGCGTTCACCACTTAGATGAAGAAACTTCCATGCTGGCCAGCAGTGGGCATTTTCTTCCTTCTCCCACGCACTCTTCCTGTAAGCAGAAATAAGGCCCTATTGTTATCCAAAGGGCACTCTCTCCTAAGTATGTCCTAGGGCACCCCAAGATGATGATGTTGTTTGCTAGGGTCCAATACCAGGAAATGTCAAGTATTCGGGATTGCCCACGAAAGAGTTTTTATTTTGGTATAAGAAAAGATGGGCTTTTAAAACTTAAAGTGAAAACTTTGGTTTTGGAAGGGAAAATGTAAAAGTTGGTTATAATGAGGACTTTGTTTGCCAGGCGCCCCAGCCCGGTGACTAATGGCTGGCTGCTTGTTGGAGAAAGCTGTCTTTAGGGGCGTTGAGGGTGTTAGCAATGAACAGGAGTGGGCGGGCACTGAGGACCCGGGACCCAGGTTAGGAGGCGGGGGAAAGTGGGGTGAGTATGCAAAATCCAATGAGAAAGTATTGAGCTATGGCTCCAGTGTCTACCAAGGCCTGTCCAAGAACCTTGGTTGATGTCGCTAGAGACGATGTTGCCTATCTTCATGAAAACAAACAGCAAGTCCTATCCTGACTCAAGGAGCAGAGTGTTTTGGATAATTACAATTTTCCTCTCCATAAACTCCTTTAAAATGGCATCTAAGAGAAGCGACTTTCAGAAAGAAAAGAATTCTGGGGACATTGTTCCTTTCACAGCACAAGGTGAACAAAATAAGACAGAAGGCCTTCTGTCTCCTGTTCAGTAAATTTTTCTGGGTTAAGATTGTTCTTCCAAGTTTGTCTTCCTGGAGTGCGTGAGCCTCTGCAGCCAATGACACCACAGTGTGTGTTGTGGGGAGTTCCAGAGTCCCTCTCCAGTTATCAGGTCGATACACGTACCTGGTAATACAATGCCAATCCATGGCTAAAAATAGCTTCCTTTTGTTGCGATCTCCCAGAACAAAGGGATCAGACCCACTTCATCTGTGTCCCCTGCCCTCCCCTCCCGGCAGTCCTAAGGCAAACAGTTTGTCTTTTCTCTCAAATGGATTTTTCATTTAAAAATGGGGGAGAATGAAAACTGAATAGCATGGAGACCTGTGCACTAAGAAAAAATTCTTTTGAAATAATAAGTGCTAGAAATCACAGTTTCAGCCTCCTGTGTCCCCCAAGCCAGTTTGGGTTGAACCAGATGCCAGGACTTAAGTCAAATGTGTGGGGACTCCTCTGTGGGTCCCTTGGGGGAAACTCAATGATTTCTTTTCCTTTCCTTTCCTTTTTTTTTTTTTAAGTGTTCCTCAAAGATATACAAGACGTTACTCCTGATAAAATCCCGTTAGCCATAGTTCAACTTTATATTCCTTGATCAGTCTTGTGTTTTCTCACTGACTTTTGCTACAGTTTATGGCTCTAGATTAAGTACCAGAACACAGAGTTTTATTTTCCTTTGTCTAAGTCTATCTTCCTTTGCCTGGCTCACTAACTGGATATATGTACATAGGCGATGGGCACAGAATGTGGGTTGTATTTTGGGTGAGGGTGGCGGTGGGCAGGTCGGATCATGAAGGGACACAGAATATTAATTAGACAGAAAGTGCTCTCTGTGCCTTATCTGCATAAAGAAAGATAAAGCCCATGTAAATAATATGTGTGTTTCCCATAATGAATGTCCCCTTTCTCTCCATTTCTGCATAGTATTAGAAATTGCGTTTTTATTATATGAGACATTGGATGCATGCCAACAAGTTTTTCTTTTAACTTGATATTTTGGGCTCTGATCTTTGTTAGCACTACAATGGCATGTATCTCGTACAGTCAGAGGTCATTTCTATAGTTCCTTCCCCCTTCCCATCATTTCTGGGGAATGTTTGTTTTCAAAACAAAGAATTGGGTTAAAGCTGAGGTATCATATATCAGAACATATTTCAAGACGAAATTAAGAACACTCAAACCTTCCTTTGAAAGGTCAGATATTATTTATTATTATTATAAAAATGATCTGTGATTTATGAATTTAACTTCTCATAAACCTTCTTTGTAACAGAATATGCAGTCAGAGGCTTAACATTACATTGTTTTCTTTTGACAACGTATCCACGAGACCACTGCAGCTGTTCCTGTACTCACAATAGCAGATTAATTAACACAATCATATGCTGTTGGCTCTTACTCAATGAGTGGATCTGCAGCGGGATAGATAGGTAAATCCTTTAAATGCGGTGGAGATAAAGCATATACTATGGTAGTTTCATAACTAGCCAGTTTTGCTTCTGACTAGCCAGCCCTATCAGGACCAGGTTCACAGACCACAGATGCCCTGAGCTTGAATTTCAAAGTCAGCCGCACCTATCGCAACGCCATAATGCCCAACATTTGCAAGACACAAATATGTAAAAGCCGAAGACCTCTCGGAAATCAGCAGCTTTGGTTAAAATAGCAGTCAGTCTGCCGCCAGCATTTTGAGTCTGCAGTATTTTTTTAAAGTTCAATCATTGCTTTCCTTAAATATCTCTCTTGCAATATTACTCACTTTTTTTTTTTTTTTTTTTTTTTTGCCCATCCCTCAGTGCACATAGTTCTGGGCAGCTGTCATGACTTTAGTTTTTTTAAGTACTAAATTTTTTTTTTTCTTCTGTAAGTGTGCTAATGAAAACGTGTGTAATGAAACCTTCCTCCCCTGCCCAGTCACCAGCCATATTTATTGGCAACTTTAGCTGACATTTTAGGGAACGTCAAACCTTTGTTAGAGAAAATGTAAGGCTTTGCTTTAGAAACAGGCATGCCCATGCAGAGAACGAGGTAACAAGGCAGTAGGCTTAATAGAATTTCCTTCAGACTTTTTTTCTAATGTCCATTACATATGCAACACTAATTTACTTTTTGTTGTTTTACTTAGCACAGAAATTGAAAATGTGACAAGCTTTGCTGGATTAAAAGGCTCATTTCATAGACACATAGACCAAGAGAAAGAAGAAAAACAAATCCATAATTTGGAACCTTTTAGGGCATCCAGGTAGTAGAAATTCAGTCTTCCCCATCACTCGGGGCATTTGTCATGGGCCTGAGATTTCTTTGGAACCCTCTCTGTCCTTTAGAAGTAGATAAAAGTTTGGCCATGTTTGGTCACAGAAGTCTTGAGTGCTTTGGGGAAAAAATCGTATCATGATGTTGAGGTCTCTTACGTTCCACTTAGGGGCTGTTCCTCAGCACCAGGTCCTGGATAAGAGGTTCCTGCGGGGGCCAGAAAATTCTAGCTAGTGAGCATCAGGGAGATACGGTGTGTAAAGCATCTCTGTTATGGGTTGAGCTCAAGTTTTCTAGGGTGCTCCTCATACCTGGAGTGTTTGCAACTCTTCCGAGAAGCACAGAGAGCAATGGCTGCACAGATACAAGGCAGCAGGGTGGCTATTAAAATAACAACAATAGTTAAAATATTAATAGCAACCTGGCCTTTCTTCTCAACCCTGCCCCTGTTTGCCCATCCCTCTCATTCAGCTATTTTACTAAAATAATAATAAAACTTCCTTAAAAAAAGGTTCAGAACATGTGAATAATTAGTTATATGTAGAAACATTGCTTAGAAAAACCTGAATACTTGATTCTGAGATCAGAACAGAATTGACTTGGAAATCTGCACAGACAGACAAGGCAGACAGAGACAAGGTAGGGGGACCGTAGGCCCCTGGGATGAGAAGTTATGAGTGGTTCATTACAGCTAAGGTCAGTGTCCCGACAAGTGGACACTTTGCACTACGGGAACAGCTATTGCCAGAAGCACTGGGCTCCTTGCAAAGTTGCAGGCGTCTTGCTTCGACTTCACTCCGCCATTCCTTTTACAACTTGCATTTTGAAGGCACCCGGTAAGGCTGGGATGATTCTGCTGTCTGAAGGGTGTGACAATGGACTTAACCAGACTTCCAATGTGCAGGCAGTGGCGATGCTTCTGACCCAGCTCACGTGGACTTTGGGCTCAGTTTCTAGTACTGGGTCAGCTCTATGGGTGCCCCGTCCTGTCATCCCTCCTTCCTTCCATCTAACCTATGGCTCAAGAACAGGACCCAAGGACATTGCTCAAAATTAATGTCCAGGGCCTTTTTGAGGGTATTTCAGAACTTACACCCTGTAATCCCAGCACTTTGGGAGGCTAAGGTGGGCAGATCACTTAAGGTCAGAAGTTCAAGAACAGCCTGGCCACCATGGTGAAAACCCATCTCTACTAAAAATACAAAAATCAGCCGGGGGTGGTGGCATGCACCTGTAATCCCAGCTGCTTGGGAGGCTGAGGCAGGAGAATTGCCTGAACCTGGGAGGTGGAGGTTGCAGTGAGCCAAGATCATACCACTACACTCCAGCCTGGGCAACACAGTGAGACTCCATCTCAAAAAAAAAAAAAAAAAAAAAAACACCCCCTCAGCTGTTCTCTATGAAGCACATCAGATTGGTCTTTGTGAATATTTCCAAGATTACACATTATGGCCAAAAGCCTAACTGTGAGTTAGGCTAAGAGTCAGCAGACCCAGGTCTTGGCTTCACTATTGCTGTGGTATTGGGACACCAAGTAAACTGTGTAAACACTACCCTTCACGTCGTACATTACTTAACTGGGCTTACCCATTTGTGATGCCTCCTCATAGAAAGACGTGAGAATGCAGTGAGATGTTGGCTATAAGGTGTAGGCTGAGCTGTGTGAGACCCCGCAAGTGAAGACTCCAGTGCCAGGGCAAAGGACAGGCTGAGGTCCGGGAAGAAAAGGAGGTCTTGTGTGCTTGTGGTGTCTCTGAGCTTGCAGCAGTATCTGGTACTAAGTCGGCAGTTAATAAATATTTGTTGAATAAATGAATGAACAGACAAGTGTAGGATCCTCATGCTGTTCTAGGAAAGGAAAATGGGGAAGGAGACCTGGAAGGAGGCTAAGTCAGCCTCTGAACAAGCAAAGAGGCATGCTGGTGTTTCAAACAGAGAGAAAGTTGTCTACAGAATCATAGAATCATCTGATGGAGAGATAGCAGGCAAATACAACCTCTTATACACATGGAGCGTAGGCCCACAGGGCAGAAGGGATTTGTCCAAGGTTGCACATCCAAGACAGACAGAACTTGGGACCAGTTTACCAACTCAGTCTCAGCCCAGCTGTTCTTTATGGGGGTATCTGAAGAAAATCCTTTTAGCCCCAAGTGTGCAGTCAGGCTGGGATTCAGTGTCAGGCAGTGGTTGGGGTCAAAGCAGGAAGGGTGTGACTCAGAGAAGAAAGACACAATGCAGGGAAAGTCACAGCAAGAGACTCCAGTAGAGGCCGGGGAGGGAGGCCAGACTTTGTAGCGGATGGTTTCAGTAATGGGCAGTGGATCTTATCTTTGTCACGGTAGTCAAAAGCATCAGGATTCAGTTGCAATGATAATTTTGTTTCTTGCCTGTACTGCAACAGCCTCCATAATGATGCCAGGGTGTATTCAGTGCCTGGCACATAGTAGGTACTTCATAGATATTTGTTGGATGAATGTCTTGAAGGAATGTCCACTCTCCGGGCGTTCCTGGGGAATCTGGACTCCAGGTGTGAGGAGGACTTGAGCCTTGGGTTGCCTTTTCCACTGCTCCTGGCTCTCTGTCCCCATACCCTGTACCATGCAATGACCCTGGGCCATCCTGGAAGTAGCTCAGTCCCTACAAACTTTCTGTTCCCTCTCTCTGGAATACCCTCTGAGTTCTCGACTTGTCAAACTTCCACCCATCTCTTAACACTCAGCCGGATTGCCAGCTCTTCCAGGAAGCTTTCCATATTGAATCAGTCCCCACAAGCAGACATTGTCACTTCTGGGGATGCCATGGTCCTTTGAAATGTTGTTTTAAGGCTCTTAGTGTCTCCTGCCTGGGGAGAAAGGAGGGCATACCTAATGATCCTTCTACTTGTTTGTCCTGTCCCATGCCAGAGCACTGAGCAGTGAGCTGAGATTTGATGAGTATCAGCAGAGGGAACTGCACAAAGTAGGTTTGCAGTGAAAGTCTGTTAACTGAAGGAACAAATGTCTTATTGCATTGCTGTCGGAATTACATATGGGGAAAGGCAGCAGAGGCAGTTGGGGGAAGGAAATGACATTCCGGAGGTAAAGCAGTAGTAGAGATGGGGGGGTTTGGGCAGCACCTGGGCCTTCTCAATGCACTGGATGCTCAAGGTCTCCAGGGATACAGGTGAGAGTGATGGTCCCGGGTTGGCCTCGAGTAGATGCTTTTTATGGTGAGCTAGTCGAGTAGGTGCTTTTTTTAATGATAAGCTAGGTCCACACAGCTACGAGGGGTGAGGGGCACCTTGCCACTATTCTGTGTAACGTGATGCTGGCATGGCGTCCTTCTGTAATAGGGCACAGGTGACAGTGTCCTGCCCCCATGCACAGCCTCAGCTCCAGAGAAAGGGGCTGGGAGCCCTCTGGGGGAGCTTGGCTCAGCAGTGTGATGCTCTTTACAAGAGAGATGATTATGGGCCAAACAGCAAGGTGCTCCTCCCCCTCTACTTTGCTCTCCTTAAAAGCCAGAGAAGGAGCGTCTGCAGGTGCTGACACACATACCGAGAGACACTGGCGGCCACAATGCCCATCGGCTGTGGGTGTGCCCCTGGGTGTATGTATTTAAGGGCTCCGTGAGCGGCTTGAGTCATCGATGATGCTCTTGAATGGCAAATTGGTCAGAGTTCCACAATGGTAATGATCACTCTGCCGGTGACCTTTCTAGTGCATTTACATTTTATCACAACATGCATAAGCCACCTATAGGCTTCCCATTGGCTGGGTCATTCCTCATGCACAATAACCCAGCATGCAGGGACGCATCCAGTGTAGATGAGAAAGGGGTAGCTTCTGACACATCTCACTCTATTGTTGCATGGTAATCTTTAGCACCAAAGGAGACCTTTGAGTTAAGCCCACGTTTTCTTCCCTTTTATTTTTATTTTAAAAAGTGAAGGCACTCCAATGTGACATGCATCCCTCATGTTAACAGAGTCATAAAGATGAAGCTTTGGACTCATTGCTGCTCCCACAAGTGTATGGAACTAAACCCACCTGAGTGGCCCAAAAGGAGAAAGCAAGGGGGTGCCCCAGGGAAGTCCCCGGATCCTGAATTCTTCGGAACTGTTGTACTTTAAGATATTACTTTCCAAAAAGAGATCACCTTCATGTGTGTGTGAAAGACTGTATGAGTGTGTTTGGGTGTGGGAACATGAGTGTGTGAACGTGGGGTGTGTGTGTGTGTGTGTGTGTGTACATTCTCACACTTGTCATGCAGAAATTCAGCCTCTGAGACCCAAGCAGGACCAGATTCCAGAGACACCCTCAGAAGCCTCACTTCCTGAAGTTTCAGCCCTGTCCCCATCAGCCATATGTAATCAATTAGCCATGCACCTCCATTTGCTCATTTACTCATGACTTTTGCATCACTGGAGAAATCGCAGTCCTCTTCAGCTTATAGAAAAGTATTAAGACAGTGTGGTGATTCCTCAAAGATCTAGAACCAGAAATACCATTTGACCCAGCAATCCCTTTACTGGGTATATACCCAAAGGAATATAAATCATTCTATCATAAAGATACATGTATGTGTATGTTCATTGCATCACTATTCACAATAGCAAAGACGTGGAATCAACACAAATGACCGTTAATGATAGACTGTATAAAGAAAATGTGGCACATATACAGCATGGAATACTATGCAGCCATAAAAAGGAAGGAGATTATGTTCTTTGCAGGGACATGGATGGAGCTGGAAGCCATTATCCTCAGCAAACTAATGCAGGAACAGAAAACCAAACACCGCATGTTCTCACTTATAAGTGGGAGCTGAACAATGAGAACACATGGACACAGGGAGGGTAACAACACACACTGGGGCCTGTCAGGGAGTGGGGTGGGGGGACGGAGAGCATTAGGAAAAATAGCTAATGAATACTGGGCTAACAGTATTCATTAACAGTGATGGGTTAACAGGTGCAGCAAACCACCATGACACATGTTTGCCTATGTAACAAACCTGCACATCCTGCTCATGTACCCCCAGAATTAAAAATAAAAAAAAAGTTTCAAATAAAAGTCATAGAAACATCAAAAAATAGAAAAATTATAACTGCTGAAGACAGAGAGGAATGCATTAAATAAGAGGCGGAGTGGCTGTCACATCCAGGGCTCTGGGAGTCTCACTTGGTGCTTATTGTCTGGGTGAGGTGACTTCGTGGGGACCCATTTCACAGTGGGGGACAGGAGCTCAGGGCTGTTGGGTCAGTCACTCCTAGGTCTGAGGCTGCAGTCCTCCGGGCACTCTACCGGGGGCGCAATTAGGCAGCGAGCGTGCAGCAAGGAGCCGAGGAGCCGTTCCAGCCCGTGCGATCCTGTTCAGCTGAATCGTCACTGCTGTTTCCATTTGAGCCTTTAGGTGACAGTGCCAAGAATAAAAATAAGCCCGGCTATTTTCACTCTTATTTGGTACTTCTTTTTCTTCTTCTTTTTTTTTTTCAAATGCCATTGAAATAGAATTCTAATTTTTACTTAAAATATGTCATCTTAATAAATTGCTACATTATTACAAGTTGCTTGATATATTTAAAGACCACCTCTTTTTCCAGAAGAGCTCATTTCCAATAATATAATCACAATCAATAGAAAAAAATTATGTTTCTATATACAGTATCTGCTCTTTTTTGAGGGTCTATCTGTTCAGATAAAAGAAAAGTATTTATCTATTTATGTATGTATCTATCTTTGCATCTATGTATCTATGTGTGTAAGTATGAATGTACATATGTATCTATGTATCTGTGTTTGTATGAATGTATGTGTATGTCTATGTATGTATGTATGTATCTGTGTTTGTGTGAACGTATGTCGGTATGTATCTTCTGTGTTTGTATCTATGTATCTGTGTATGTAGGTATCTATATGTATATCTACCTATGTATCTGTCTATGTATCCATATAGCTTTCTATATTTATATGTATATGTGTGTGGACTCCTAGGATATCATAATTTTAAAATAATATGACTTTATATTTTATCTTCAAACATCCAAATTGTAGACTTTGCATCAAACGTATTTACACATGAAGTGTCTTAATACGTTTCAAAATAAGTTCTTTTCCTACAGCAGTTGTCTGGACTTCTCCAGACATCTGTCCTCTGTTGTTAGCGCTCCTTCACCTCAAGGCCAGGAGGAGAAAGGTCTTGGTGACTCACATTCCTCTTAGCCTTGGTTAACTCTTATCCAGCAAGGGCTTGGTGGAAGTCCATGTTCTAGTGGCTGCACGGGTCAGGGGCAAGGGAGGGATGGTGGCAGATGAGGACGAAATGAAGTGTTCCTCCCCTTGGAGATGTGTGCAAGTCTAAGTGTGTGGCCCCACCCCACTCCCCCACCTACCAGGGACTTTTAGGATCCAAAGCCAAGATAGCATTCCCTCCAGAAGTACTCCCAAGCTCACCTTTATGCCAGCTCTTTTTACCAAAGAGGATATTTTTTTCTAAATAATTTCTTAGATTATTTTAAATCGTTCTTCTGGGAACAGGTGTTTTCTTGGGATGGGCTTGAGTTCCAACTGACATAGAAGGTTCAGGAGAAGCTGCTTCTAATCCCAGGGTACCCCAGATTCTAGAATTTCACCAAGATGCAGTGGATGGGCTTGGGTCTCACAATCCCAGTCTCACTCCTGGTTCTAGAATCTCAGCAGGTTGCCATGGGATGAATGTGGGTCTCACAACCCTGGGCTCACTCCTGTGTCTAGAATCTCAGCAAGATGCAATGGATGGATTTAAGTTGCATAACTTCAGGCTCACTCCTGGTTCTAGAATCTCAGCAGGATGCAGTGGGATGGGTGTGGGTCTCACAACCCCGGGCTCATTCCTGGGTCTAGAATCTCAGCAAGATGCAGTGGATGGACTTGAGTTGCATAACCCCAGGCTCACTCCTGGTTCTAGACTCTCAGCAGCATGCTGTGGGATGAATGTGGGTCTCACACAACCCCAGGCTTGCTCCTGGTTCTAGAATCTCAGCAGGATGCTGTGGGATGAATGTGGGTCTCACAACCCCAGGCTTGCTCCTGGTTCTAGAATCTCAGCAGGATGCTGTGGGATGAATGTGGGTCTCACAACCCCAGGCTTGCTCCTGGTTCTAGAATCTCAGCAGGATGACGTGGGATGGACATGAGTCTTGCAAGCCAAGGCTTCTCTTGGTCTTTAAATCTCAGTGAAATACAGTGGGATTGGTGTCAGAGGCAAGGGCCATGAGTTCTTACCCCAGCAGTGCTACCTCCTGGCTTTCTCATTCAGACCCATGCTTTCTTCATCGGTACAATAGGAGTGTACCAAGCTCTCTTCCAGGCTCCCTGTCAGCTCAGAGCTTTGTTGAGGCTCCTTCTGGTGCTGTTTGGGCATTGTTCAGGATTGGAGCGAGAAGGTTTGACCTGTCTTGTAGAGTTTCAGCTTTCTTACCCTGGGTACAGAGTCTCAAACCTACAAAGTGGGTATCAGGGGCTGATTACTTTATGAAAAGGCTCCCATCTACCCCCACACCCTACTAATGGGATTAACCGTTGAATACTAAATAAGAAGGACCACCACTGCCCATATTTACTAAAAGCTCAATATCATCATGCTAAGTTCTGTTCTTGTCTTGTCTTGTCTCATGCACTCCATGAGAACATCCCTCAGTTTCAAGCATGACTTCTCATTCCTGGTTCATGGAAAAGGAAGCCAAGGTTTGGAGAAGTTAAAAGTTCAGGTCACTTGCTTGCAATGGTGGATACTGGATTCAACCCAGCATTGTCTGACATCATAGCTCATGCTTTGAACCACTACACATGCTGTACAGAATGGAAAATGTTGGCTGTTAAGTCCCTATGTGTTGGGAACCTGGTTTCCTAGCTTTTCTGGCATGGTGGGTTGCATTTCACTTGTTTTTATGCTGGTCTCCCAGCATAAATTTGACCTCCTTTCATGGGCCTAGACCCTGTTTCCTTCATTGGCTGAGCAGTCAGGAGCTCATCTGGTGAAAGTACAGTGTTCGCAGATCTTGCTTCATAAAGACCAGTCCATACTGAGACTCACACACCCCTGAAATGTTTACGTAGGTCAGTGGGGAAATAGAATTTGAATTGCAATAATTATTTATCTTGCACAGAGCTCCTGAGGACCACACAATGGCAGGGCATGAGGCACATCCTATTGATCTCAGGTCCTTAACCCATTCATGCCTGAGGTTGCAATTTTTTGAATTTTTGCAATCAGACCTTGGTGATGACCTTGAGCAGTAGGATATAAATAACTCCCACATGCTTAGCATTCCAATAATGGAACACTAGGCATAAATGGGCTAAGGGAGGTAGCTCAAGTCCTGGGATCCCCAGGGATATGGCTCCAGGGGAGACACTTTGGGATACTGAGTATTCTGGCAGGGAAACAAGGTGAGGGAAAGCAAATTCTAAAAGGGTTGAATTTACTCAGTAAGTAATGTAGACTATGATATCTGAGCCCATGGACCAAGTTGACATACCCATATCTTTGCCTGAACGACCCATCTGGTCAAATGCCAGGGAAGGAACATCAGTCCTAGGTGTTATGTCTACTCCAGGGAGAACAGAGCCTCTTTACGTGGGCACTTACAGATTAAATGGGAATGGAACTGCATGTTGAATTGCCTGTCTTGAGTCTATTAGACCTAGCTTTTCTGGACTACATTGTAACGTGCATCTGCAAACTCTGGAACAAGGGTAGGGCTGGCTGGGAGTGTGGGTGGGAATGGTTTTTTTTAGCTAGCTAGCACCAGGGGCAGTGGAGTAGATATTTTTAAACTTGGGGTGGGATTGAGGTGACCAGGGGAAGAGGCCCTGGAAATGGTGAGTGATCAGAAAGATCGAACTGTGTATGTCCACGACAAGTCCACTGAGGGGAGAGAGAGGGCAGCAGTGGCTGGAGACTCTGGGGAGCAGCCAGGGGGCTAATGGGAGGGGGTTACCCTAAGTAGGGGACTTGTCATCATCTCATCAACCTGGACATTTAAGCAAAGTAGCCATCAGGGACCCACATCTTCTCAAGATATTTTATTTTCTTAAGAAAAAGGACAAAAGTCCTGAGATGCCTCTATTGCCCCTCCAGCAAACTAAAAGTGCATAAGCTGTCCGCAGAGTTCTGTGTTGAAGGGTGTCACACAGCAAGGGAGTAGGGGACACCGGTGAGATGTCCCTGAGCCACGGGAAAGAGCTTAGGGACACTGCTGCCCCCTGTCCCATTTAAAGTTGGATTTCTACCTCACTCTTGAGGCCAAAATAAACCCGAGATGTGGCAAGGAGTTAAATGCAAAACACAAAATAAACAGAAACACAGAGAGACCTAAAAGAAAATAGAAGTATTTTTATAATTATGGGGAAGGGATACCCTCTCCAACCATAACATCTGAGCCAGAAACTCTAAGAGTAAAGGTTGACAGGTTTTACCTTTATTCATTTTACTTCTTCATTTAACACAGTACTGGCAAATTATGCTACTCAATAAATATTTGTTGAATGAATTTGACTGCATAAAAATTAAATATTTCTAAGCAGCATGTGTGTATGCGCACACACACACACACACACACACACTCCTAAACCTAACCATAACATGCAAAATACAGTATGACAACAAATGTTTGCTAAATACATGATAGATGAAGGGTTAATATTCCTGGTGCAAAGAAAAACAAAGCCTTTACAAATCAATAAGAAAAAGACAAATCCTCCAATAGAAAAATGGTCAAAGGACATGAGCAGGGGATTCAGAGAAGAAGAAATACAAATGGTCAATAATCAAAGAACAGTAATGGAAATCTTTGCAGCCATTAAATGTGTGAGACTGACCTGTATTTACTGACTTGGAAAAATGCCCATGACATATTGTTGAATGAAAGAAGTGGGCTACAAAACAGCAGGTAGAGTATGATTTCATTTACGGAAAATTATGTGAGAGTATCTTAGTCCACATCTTTTGTGCAAAAATAGAAACATTCTCAAAGTTTCTTAAGCAAAAAAGAGAATTTGAGGAATATAAGAGTGCCTCATCATCCCCTTGCAAAGTCAGCAGACATGTGGCATCACCCTTGGGTGGGCTGGGGTCAAGCCCTCGTGGGAGTCCCTGGGCAGCCAGGCAGCCATTTCCCCATCCCCTATCTCCCTGGTGCCAGAGCATCTCAAACCTCTTTGCCTCCCTCTATTTTTCTGATTCCTTTTTCCCCTCTTTGCAGGCCACCTGGGTAGCGGGATTGTGGGTAATTTTTATTCATTTAGAAATATATTTCTATATGGTTTGGGGTTTGTCTTTCTTTCTTCTCTCTTTTTAATGAACGCGTTATTTTTAAATTTGGAAAAAGTCTATATTTTTATTTTTAAAGATAAAAGAAAATCCAGTTGGGAAGTGTAAGTGATAAGGAGTTAATATCCTTAGCATAGAGAATTTTAACAAATCAATAAAGAAAATAATACCACAAGCAAAAGGAAAAATATGGCCACTTAGGAGCTCTTATTTAGTGAGTGTTTACTAAGTGTGGAGAACTACAAAACTTTGTACACACATTCTCTCTTCAACAGCTTTAAGAGGTAGATACTATTCTTCCCTCCCTTCCTTCCCTTCTTCTTTCCCTTCCTTCCTCCCTTCCTGCCTGCCTGCCTTTCCTCCCTCCCTCCCTCTATCCCTCCCTCCCTCCTTCCTTCCTTCCTCCCTCCCACCAGCCTCCTTCCCCATTTTCCTTCCTTCCTTCCTTCTTTTCTACTTCCTTCTCCCCTTCCCTCTCTCCTTTCCTCTCCTCCTTCCTCTCTCCCTCCTTCTCTCCTCCCTCTTTCCTTCCTTCCTTCCTCCCTTCCTTTCTCCCTTCCTCCCTCCCACCTTCCCTCCCTTCCTCCCTCCTCCTGCCCCCCCGACCCAGTCATCCTCCCACCCTTCCTCCTTCCCTCTCTCCCACCCTTCCTCCTTCCCTCTCTCCAACT
Source organism: Gorilla gorilla gorilla (assembly GCF_029281585.2). Taxonomy (NCBI): domain Eukaryota; kingdom Metazoa; phylum Chordata; class Mammalia; order Primates; family Hominidae; genus Gorilla; species Gorilla gorilla. The sequence continues at coordinate 41,263,481 of NC_073244.2, forward strand.
CTTCCTCACTCCCACCCTTCCTCTCTCCCACCCTTCCTCCCTCCCACCCTCTCTCTGGCCCTCTCACTCTCCTACCCTGCCTCCCTTCCTTCCATTCTTCCTCCCATGAGTACCCACCCACTGAGCATCTGCTTCTTGTCAGGTATGTTCTGGGCTCCTCGGATTCAGGCTGCTGCCCTCATGGGGTTTGCATGCCTACTCTCCCCATTTTACAGCAAGGAAGCCTGAGACCTAAAGAAGCTGTGACCTGGGGCGCCATTTCTGATGAGGATGTCATATGATCTGCAAAATAAGAACACACAGTTTCCAGAGAAAGAAAAACAAATGGCCCATATGCAGATGAAAATATTTTAACCTGACTAGTAATCAAAGAAAAAAATTCAAAAGTTGTTGTGGTTTACTGATCGATTGATTTGCTCCTCCAACCCAACAACTTATGAGATTGATAACAATGAGTGTTGTATATAAGGTTGGGAGAAACCACTCTTAGTCTGCCCAGTAGCTGTTTATATTTATACAAAGTTGAAGAGTAATTTGGGAAACATGTCAAAAGCCCCCCAAATAAGTGTCTGCCCATTGTTTCAGCAATTCCTATTTTATGAAATTATTCTCTCTCTATATTATATTATTATGAGATATGTTATCAATATTTAATATAAGATATTTATTAATATATAATATATTACATATTATATACTAATAAATATTCTATAAATATGTTATAAATTTTAATGAATATTATTATAATATATATTTTATGATAATAAATATATATTATAATAATATATGAATGTATACTATATTTATATATGGTATAAGATATATATTAAGATATGAAATATCTTATATAATTATATTATCTCATACCTTATATAATAAGATGTATCATCAATAATCTATATTATTAATCTATATATAATATATCTAATGTATATTAGATAGCCAAAGGTGTTTGACCAAGGATATTCACTGAGACTCAGTTTATAAAGAAAACATTTGGAAACAATTTAAATGTACTTCAAAAAATAATCTGTTGAGGAAACTATGACTCCTTTACTGTGGAAGTCTGTAGTTTTTGAAAACGATAGCATAAGTCTGTATGTTTTTGACATAGAGTCTTAGTTTGTCGCTCATGCTGGAGTGCAGTGGCATGATCTCGGCTCACTGCAACCTCTGCCTCCCTGATTCAAGTGAGTCTCCTACCTCAGCCTCCCGACTAGCTGGGATTACAGGCGTGCGCCAACACACCCGGCTAATTTTTGTATTTTTAGTAGAGATGGGGTTTTGCCATGTTGGTCAGGCTGGTCTCAAACCCTTGACCTGAGGTGATCTGCCCTCCTCAACCTCCCAAAGTGCTGGGAGTACAGGTGTGAGCCACCATGCCCAGCCAAGATTCCCAATTTTTAATCTCTTCATCTGTTGATTTCTTTTAGAAAATTTTCTTTAATTTTGTTACTTTATCTTTATAAATAATATAAATATTATTTATATTATGAAATACAAATATTCCTATTTACAGCAGCAGGTAGAGTATGATTTCATTTATGGAAAATGAATATGGAATTATGGAATATAAATATTCCTATTTATATTTCATGATATATTTTCCTTGTTTGTTTCATAAGCAGACAGGAAACCTGGCATAAAAGCTCTGGAGGGCATTGCCCTTCCCCTCCTGATGAGATTGGGTGGTTGATGACTTTTCTCTATGTCCCTAAAGTTGCCCCTCTAGTTTCTTTCAGATGTTCATCTCCTTTGACAATGATTCTTGAAGAAACAAACAAACAACAAAATCTAAGCTAGTTGACTAGGAGAAGCCACAGGCAAGAAGTCCTTCTTGGCGTGGTAGTAACAAGCCCACCTCCACTCAGCTGCGCTGTTTAAATGATGCTGTTCCCCAGTTTCATATTTCTTTCAGGTCCCTTAACAGAGAGTTCTAGGGCCCCCTTTGTGCTGAGGTGAGGGGAGGTTCTGCCTTGGGGAAAGACCTGCCTGGGAATGCCCCCAGACTGTGGACACTGGCAGATCTTGCACAAAGCGGGCAGGTTGTGGGGGTGTGGGGTGCATGTGCTCCGGACCCATAAACCATCCTGCAGAGGAGAAACCTTTCTTTCCAAGGACGGTCTGCCGAGCTGATTGGGCCTCAAGTAATCCACAACTAGGTTTTATTTTGATCCCTTTCCCCACAACAGAAATAGCTTCCTTGTTTGGGCTTGGTTTAACCTGATTATAAAACTAATGTGTGATCATTGCAGAAGGGTATAAGCCAAAGATCCATGTAAGGAAGGAAAATATCAGTCTTAACTCTTTTGCCCTGAGATAATCATTCTTAACATTTTGCTTTATATCCCTTCAGGCTTTTCTATGAAAAAATTACTTATCTAAATATCTTTTCATTTTCACAAAAAGGGGGATCGTAGTATACAAATTGGTCTTGTGATCTGCTTTTGCCACTTAATACCCTGTTAGTGAATATTTTGCATGTCAAAAATACAGACCTGGCCGGGCGTGGTGGCTCACACCTATAATCCCAGCACTTCAGGAAGTGGAGGCGGGTGGATCACCTGATGTCAGGAGTTTGAGACCAGCCTGGCCAATATGGCAAAACCCCGTCTCTACTAAAAATACAAAAATTATCTGGCTGTGGTGATGCGTGCCTGTAATCCCAGTTACTTGGGAGGCTGAGGCCTGAACCCGGATGGCAGAGGTTGCAGTGAGCCGAGATCCCACCACTGCACTCCAGCCTGGGTGACAGAGCGAGACTCCATCTCAAAAAAAAAACAAAAAACAAAAAACTGGGAAACTTGAGCTAGAAGTTTATGTAGAGAAAGTTGAGAAAAATAAGATTAAAAAGAATGCACTTTAAAATAAACTGTTAGGGATAGTAAGACAATGAAATACAATAAACCTTTTTAAAAACAAACAAACAAAAAAGCAACTTAAAATAGGGAGACACAGAAACTTAGAGTTTGAAAAAGATTAAAACTTGACAGTGTTCTAGTTTAAAGGTGTAAAGAATAGAGAAAAAGGGTTCCAAAAACATATCTAAAAGGTATTTAAAAAGGGAAATGAAACATTATAAAAGAAGGTTAAGAGATTACTAGAAGATAAGGCAAGTCAAAGGAGAAACAATCAAGGCACCTTAAGTTGGAGGAAGCTAAAATTATACCAAATATAAGTATCTAAAGCCAAAGTATTATGACTATTTTAACCCAGTAGGCACAAATAAGAGACAATCAGGCATTGTTCAAGTGTTTCATGGGCATACGTGATGAACCCAGAGTTGCCCATGCTTTTTTCTTTCTCAGGTATTATCACATTTAGTTATCTGAGTAATTATTTGATTAATGGCTTTCTTCCCCACGAGACTTCAAGATCTGTGAGGGCAGGATCCTTGCCTGTTTAACTTAGGAGTGTTGAATGGTAAATATATGTTCATTAAATGGAAGAATGAGTGAGGCCTCTCCCAGAACTCGTTTTCCATGGAACAGGTCCTGTGGCACTGTGCCCCAGCAGTCTAGAAAGGGGATTGCTCAGCAGAGGGGATGGGGCTGTTGGCTCCCCCTGCCTCACCAACCACCGGAGCCTTTTACCATTCACTGATTGCCCATGGAAGCGGAATTATGACCCCGGGCTTGCAGGGGCTTATGGGAAAAAGGGCTATGAGAGGTAGAAAGCCACCATCTAGGCATGGGGACACCCTTTGGCTGCCATTGCAGACCCCTGCCTGAGTGGCTTTGGAAGACGTTCTGGAAGGGAAACAAGGGCTATGGCTGTAGAGGATGGGGAGGACCTTTCTTCTGGTCACTCTCCTTCATTCTTCAGTCCCACTGCCTGGGGTATGACTGGGACCAGGTCAGAAAAGGACCCCATTCTGCTGAAAAGGAAACTGAGCTGCCACATGGTGAATGACAGATGTGAGGCAGGTTTGATTTAATGGTCCGGGCCATGAGACTGTGAGTCTTTGCGGACCACAGAGAAGGCTGGAAGGCAGCAGAGGGGGGCCAGGTGGAGCAGGGAGCCCTGGTTTAATTTCTAAGTGGCCTACAACAGAGCACCTAGGTGCCCTAGAAAATGCGTTCACTGACAGCGGTGAGGGTACCTTCAAAATTCAAGTCCTATCAGCCCTACCTCACCACACCAACCAGGAAATTAAACAACCATGGTACCCTTCCTTAGTGACTACATTTGTGGGTGTGGGCACCGTGGTTCTTTTCTCTTTTCTTTTTTTTTTTTGCGTCAGGGTCTTGCTCTGTTACCCAGGCTGGAGTACAGTGGCATGATCATGGCTCACTGCAGCCTTGACCTCCTGGGCTCAAGCAATCCTCCCACCTTAACCTCCCAAGTAGCTGGGAGCACGGGTGTGTGCCAGGCAACACAGGTGACTAATTTTAAAAAAAATTCTTGTTGAGATGGGGTCTCATTGTGTTGCCCATGCTGGTCTGGGGCTGCTGGGCTTGAGTGATCATCCTGCCTTGACTTCCCAAAATGCTGGGATTACAGGCATGAGCCACCATGCCTGGCCTCAACTGTGATTTTAAATGGTGGGATTGAGATTTTTTCCAAAAGTAACTGAACCAAGAAGGCCAGAGGGACAAAACTTGCAAATCGAGTTATATAATGTATACAATATGTATAATATATATCATATGTAATGTATACATTATGTATAACATACAATATGTAACATATATTATACATACATATATAACTACATATGTATAAGATATGATTATAATTACATATGTATTACACACACATATATGATATGTAATATCTTATACATACATAATTATATGTATAACATATTTATAATATATAATGTATGCATAATATATAATTTATATATAATATCTGTATAATTTATGTATAATATATAGCTATATAATATATATTATTTGTGCATAATTTATATATAGTAACATATATTTATATATAATTTTACTGTGTATATTTAAGGCACACAGCATGACATTACGGGACATATATAGATAGTAAAAAGGTTACTGTAGTGAAGCAAATTATTATATCCATCATCTCAAATAGTTATCCTTTTTTTGTGGCAAGAGCAGCTAAAATCTAAAATCTAAAATTCATTTAGCATGAATCCCACAATCAGTACACTTTTCTTACCTACAGTTCTCATGTTGCACATTTGACTTCTAGACTTGTTCACCCTACCTATCTGATCCGAAGTACAATGGCTATTAACTACTTCATCAGGGGAAGAAGCAGAAGTTGGTGGAAACTGTTGAATCGTGAATTTCTTTCTTCGTTTTATCGCTGGTGAAATTCCATGTTCCTGTGGTGGGTAGTGCATGGCAGGAGCTGAGATCTTGTTTTATCAAGATGAGTGGGCCTCACAAACAAATGATTTCATTCTATTGAAAGGCATTATCGCTGCATCTGACATGAAAATATTGTGGGGGGAAATTAGAAGTGGAAGTTTATAAAATGGAAGTGTCCGGGGGCAGCCTGCATTCATATCACCGAAACTTCAGCATAGCTTTTTTTTTAAAGATAGAAATTTTGCCCACATATACACTAATAAAAATAAATCTGTTTCCGATTACTAACTATGCAGCCAGGTGCTTGTTTGTTATGAGAAAGGCATGTTCATTAATTTTCAGCTATGAAAAGTGCACTGTGCCATAAATATACAATTCAAAATGTACTGCTGATAAATGAATACGCAGATTGTTAATGTGCCAGAGAGGGGTATTAGGCATACAGCACAAGGCAGACAGGTACCCAGGTGATGGGGCTGGCACTTTCAGACCTGGCGTTCCAGCAACCACCTAGCCAGCCTCTGACAGTCTGTGCTCCTGTCTTTGGGAGGAGTTTGCACAGCCCCTCTTTGGGAGGCTTCAACTTGCCCTGTTTTCTCTTTATTGTGGCAGATTGGGCAGTGATAGCTTTAGGGAGGAAGGCAGGTGGCAATGAGTTGCCCGCAGAGGCATTCTACAGAGACGCGGGGATCGCTGCTTCCCTCCTTCATGATGGGTCAGTGCTCCTCGATGTAGAGTGTTGGCCATTTACCTCTCCTCTATGGTTGCAAGGAAGCAGACATCAGAGCTTCCTGGAAAGCTAGAAGTAGGTGGCTCTCAGCCCAGATGCATCCTCACCTCTCTCCAAGGAGAAGGATATGTTCCCACTGTAGTTATCCTCATCGCCTTGGACTGGGAGACGTGTCCTGCCTTCCCTCTTTGAATGCCGTCACATCAGAAGAGTGACATCTTCTTGTCCCCGACCTGAGATGCTGATCAGCATTGTAGCTTTACATCCTTGGCAGGACCTGTGTCTGCTGCCATGAGTCTGTTGCCCGGGTCAGGCGTAGAGTGGGGATGGATATCATATCTCCCATTTGGCCTCCTCAGAGGCTGAGCCCTGGCTGGAGAACAAAGGAAATAACACTCTGAAGTGTGGGTGGAGTACAAGGATGACCATCACCACTTGAGATCGTTTCAAGCATCTTCAGTTTTCAGAGCTTGAATGGAGGGGAGCCGTGGGTAAGATGGGC